>NC_135767.1:10521310-10733135 GCF_052425735.1 Oculina patagonica | reverse complement strand
CCGTTTTTTACTCCATAGAACAACAACAAAAACATACATCTTTGCCTCCAGTTTTTTTAATGAAAAAGTAATTCTGAAACCAAAAGTGTAGATTTGCAGCAGACTTCGAGCCTATTCCTTTCCGTTCACCAAGAAAAATTCTCATCAATCTTTCAGGAGACTGAGCAATCACCATTCGATTACAGCTATGCTTGCAAACCTGCAATTTCCTTATTGGTGACCGAAAGGAATGCCTGGGTAAAAATGCCTTGTCGGTGAAATGCAATTCCACCTACCTCTATTTCATACGTTTTTTATAAGTGTCGAGCCACCCAATCCTACCGGCAAAATACTGCACCGACTGCATTCTTTGGAAGTCAAAAGTTGTCAAAATTGCCTTGGCAGGTCTCGGAATCCATCCACAGAACGGCCAGAGAGACAATTTCATTCATGAACTGCCATGTTCAAATACAAATGTTTTTGGCGTTCCAATCATCGTCAAATCATCTCTCACCACTGGTTTCTTTCAGAAGTTTGCCTCTACCCACCATTCTAGCTTAATGATGCCAGCCTGAGGGCTTCTGCAGTGGAAAATGACTCGGAAAAACACTTATAAACGAAAATTTTGCCAGATTCGAGCCCGTGTCCTCGCTTATCAAAGAAGCAACGGCTGAATACTGACGTCACAATAAAAGTTTGAGCCCTCGGTGTTTTGAAACAGCACATATTAATAACTTAGGCTTCTTTTATGCAATCACGAAATTCAAAAGATTGCCTGAGCCCAGAAAACTGCTGAAGAAATCCCAGAAGCGTGGTAATTTAAGGGTTAAAACATTTTCACTTTTTCCCAAACAAGAAATAAATTGCATGTAAAAAATCCACGTTTGACGAATTTGCAACTGAAACAATTATAGTATTGAACTAGAAAGTTTATGTTAACAAAGCGTACGTACATTGTAGGCCTACTAAAACTTTGTAAGAAATCTTGATTCTAGGATTTTTATTCCAACCCATTCCTTCAATGTTTCTTTTTTACAAAAATAAATAAAATAAATTACTTTTTTTTAAGTGTCAGCAAGAGAATATAGTGTTTGGCACTGCTGTACTAACCGCTGACACAGTAAATATAACCAAAAAAAAATACTGCATACACATTGTCTTACGTTGTATCTTAAATTATTGTTTGTAAACAAACGTAATCCCGGACTGTGGTCAACGAATATAAAATCATTTCAAACAACGTGAGTCTGACTTTTCTTTGCATGATGAAAATGTCCCCAGCGATTGACTGAGTGCTGGGATTGTCACATTGATTGTCACGCATTGCATGACGAAAATGCCTCTTTTGATTGTTACGCTGATGGTCACGCTGTGTGTGATAGAGTGTTTGCCCGCCCGGGAGTGTTTGTCATTTATGTGTAAAATTTCGTCGGTGTTCATGAATTTATCAGCCCCAATTTTGTTCCAACACCAGTGTGAAAGTAATATCCTTGAATTGACAACGTTTTCATGTTTATTTGAGAAGGAAGCTTATTGAGAACGGTTAACTCGATGAACGAGTTCGCTTTGTAAAGCAGCTCAATGCCTGAAGTAAAATTTATTTAAAGTTGTATTCATATCAAAGTTCACACAAAAATGAAACATACCTGCTTTCATCAGCAGCTTCTCTCATCTCACTCTCTTCTGTTAAAGTCGTCTCCGAGCCGTCTGCAATAAAGCTCGGAAAAAAACCAGGCAGATAAGAGGCCATTCCAGGCTCTAAACATTAATCGATTTTAAAGCACGAAATCGTCATTTTCCTTGTCTTTTCGTCGTTTCTAAAATCTTCAATTTGGGGCGACACAACTTTACTGTTCATCAGATGTGCTTGGCTTCGACTCGGAGTTCTTGGAAAGACCGGAAGTTTGAATGTCACGTGAGGTCAGAAATAAAAACAACTAATTTGATCTCTCTTTGTTCTATTTAGAAAACAAAAATGCTCCAATATTATTTCATATCTAGAAATAAGGTTTATTGCCGAATTGCATATCCTGAGTTATTAAAAAGCACACATTTCTCACGTTCAAAACGTTTAAAACAAAGGAAATCAGAATGGTGAGGTGGTTTCGATATGTGATCATAATTAGCAAAAATTTTACCGATTTTATTTCTTCGTTTTCCCCTTTCAGTTTCGATTGAAAAGATACATTAAACATGAGTCTTTCATCGCATTTACAAACACTCGAAGTTCGTCATGATCAAAAATAATCCGCTGCGCGAAGTATTTCCAATCCTCAACGGCGTTTGGAAATGTGATCGAATATGGACCAATAAAAGAAATCTTTCTTAGCTCTTTGATCAGCCTTTTTTTCCCTTTTTTCGCTTTTTCGCGTGGGATGCGTTGGGGGGTTGTGGCGGGGCCACATCGTGCTCTCGGGCTGTTTGTCTCGGGTCTTCCTCTGTGGGTGCCGCGCGTGACTTGTGTGTCCTCTTGTGTCTTCCCTTCCGTTTTTGTGCCTGTCTTCGTCCGTGGCCGTGGCACTCTCTTCTCGGGTCTTCCGCTGTGGGTGTCCGCGCGTGACTTGTGTGTCGCTCTTGTGTGCTTCTCCTTCCGTTTTGTGCGTGACTGTCTTCCGTTTCCGTGGTGCCTCTCGTGACTCGCGTCGGGCACGGTTCGTTGGCTTGTCTGGTCGTCTTGGCGCTTTCCTCCGCCGCCGTTGGCCGTCTTCCCCTCGTCTTGCCGGCTCCCACTGTCGCTGGTGCCTTGGTGCCCGGCGACGTCTCTGTGTTTGGGCCGCGTGACGTGCGTCACGGTTGCCTTTCCTCGTTCCTGTTGTCGTGCCTCCCTGGTCCTGTCGGGCTTCTTCTCGCTCCTCCCCTTCTCTCTGCTGTGTTCCTCCTTCGTCTGTGTTCTGTGTTGCCGTTTGGGCCGTTTCCTCCTTCGTCCCGCCTCCGTCTCGTTTTGCTCTCCTCGTCTCGCGGGGTCTCGTCCGTGATGTTGGTCTGCGCTCGTCGCGTCCCGCCTCTGTCTGCCTGTGTTGCCATCTTGCGGTGGGTGTTTCCGTGTGCGGGTTTCGTGGGCGTCGCTTCCGTGCTTCTGTTCGGGCTCGCCGGCTTTTCTGGGTGTCGGTGGCAGTGTGCCGTGGGTACGCGAGGGAGCGGCCTGGTGTTCGCGTTCTCCTGTGGGGGATTGCGTGCGGACAGGTACTCTGTCGTCGTCCTTTCGGGCCCTGCTGCGGTCTCTCTGGCACTTTCGATTGGCAACGTCAGTCCTCCGCGTAGAGTCGCGTCCCGCCATCGCACCCGCATTTCCTCCCGGCGTTGCATTCTTCCAACATGTCCCATTCGGCCTCTCTCTCCCGCGAACTCGAAGTAAAGTTTAGTTCTTTGGAATGAGAATTAGTTGGTACACTACATAATAGTGGCTTTACCCCGGGGAGGGGGCACTCCCTTATTAGGGCTTAACGGGGACGTGCGGCCCGATAGGTATGGTTTTCAGGCTTTTTTGTCTTGAACGGGGTATATATTTCACCCATTTTTGTCTTAAACAGGGTATCTTTGCATGGACCAAAGTCCACCAGGATAGGCTTATATGCCTGTAGAGGTGTAACAAACCGAATTTTTACAAATTCTTCCGTATTACTGACTCGCGTTGATTTCGGAATTGATAATTAGCTTAATTCACGATCACAACAAGCCAGTGAGGTAATTGTTTATGTCTTATTCGGGGTATCAAAAATTGGCATTCTGTCTTAAACAGGGTAGGAAAATCAGAGGTTCGTGTCTTAAACAGGGTCAGGGTTTAGGAGGCCGGGCCGCACCTCCCTACCCGAAATTATGTCAAGTACCGCCCCCCCCCGGGGGGGGCTATACACATATTGGCTCATAAAGTTTAAAAATTAGCTGTGACCGATCGATGCCAATCAGTTGCAAAAAGGTCGCGCTCCAAAAACGCCACATCTCGATTGTGTCAGTGCATTGTCAGTAGACCTGGCTATTAATATTGGCTATTATTTAGCGGCGTCCATTTAGATTCCGGCGTTTAATCGACCCATAAAAAGATTGACAATGGGTTGGAGCGAGAACTTCAGTTGTAGTTTCGCAGCCATGGATGAAAATAAAACGATAGGTGGAGCAACATATTAGCAATTCCCTTTCTTTCAGATATTTCCGAAATACAATAAGATGAATTTCCATTGCCTTTTTTGTATTTTCGCTGCTTTTTCGGGCCCAGTAGACAAATCCAACTGATCTTCTACATCTCTGGAAAACGAGCTGCCATTTTTCTCGCGGAAGCGGAGACAACTACGCATGAGCAGAATATTATATTACTTGTAGAAAAATCACTGTCAGACGCTGATGCGCATGAGCATATCATTATTTGTAGGCAGTTATTTGTAGATCACGTGGTAGGCTCTTGGCCAATAAAAAGGAGGGAAAAATGCAACGAATAACAATTCTGTTAACCTTTACCTCACGCTTTACCACTTAAACGTCTTAAACCAGCATAAATTACTACTTTTAAACAAGTAAGTGCTGTAATGTTTTAATTTATAGACTTGATACATCTTAGGGCTTCAAATAAATTCAAGACAAAACCAATTTTTTTCTTTTCGACCATAGCTGCAAGATACTTTAGTTACACAATGCCTATTTTCACGCTATCTTCAACAATAATATCATGTTTACACTAGTTGAATTAACATGTTCAATACTGTGCTGCAGTTTTCGAGAATTTATGTTTATCAAGGTCTGTTTATATGAAGAAAATAAATTAGTCCCACTAGAGAATAAAGGACTTTATCATACCTTTCTTTCTAATTAGTAGCGAAATATTAAGATGGAAAATCATAAAGTTGGGTTTGGGGCAGAGTGATCCTGGCTGGGGGAGAGGGAACACTCGCTGTAAGGCAGAGTGGCCCTGGGGGGGGGGGGGGTCAACTTTTTTAAATGTAAACGCTTTCGCTTATTTGACTCGCCTACCAGAGACAACTAGAAACATACAGAACTTTGCGGAAGGCGATATATGATTTTTTTTTAAAACTTAAACGTCCTTTTGAAATAGTAGCACATATTATTTTCTAGTGATTTTCTAAACTACTTTAAATTTACCGTCAGCTCATTTCTTTTACTTAAAACCTATTCAAATAGATCTGAAAATCACAGTGCAGGCCATCTGCGAGTGATGGGGTGATCATGAGTGTTTTCAGTTGATGTTGTTAGTTTGTATTTTATCCATTTCGGTAATGGCTTCTGATAAACATGTCGCTTCAGTCATTACATTGTTCATTCTTCCCATGTAATTATTTTCCAGGAGTGTTTATTCTAAATTCCAATTTGTAAAATGCAGAGTTTCTTGAAAGTAAGTTACACTTCAATGATAAGTTTCCGATGACTTTGTTCATAAGTTTATGCTTGAAAATACCACACGTTAAAATTAAACCATGTAGTTTTTTTCATGGCCAACGTTCAGTTTTTACGACTTACAGAAAAAGTCAAGTGTAGTTTGTTGTACATTTCCACTTGAGACATCCAGAGCTGTGGCGGTTATTTCTGTTCCACCAAAATACAAGCTGACCTCGATATCTCTGTCACGACCTCTGCGAGTGTCAGGGGAGTGGACCATGACGCCTCCAATTTTGGTTAAACCAGGCTCGGTGACAAATTGGGCGTTGGTATGACGTGATGTGTAGAAACCAAACTTTATTTCTGTCTCGTCAGCATACACCGGATGGAACACTTGTCGGATTCTTTGACCAACCTTCACTATTTCATCTTCTTTCACGAAGCAAGCGAATAGGTCACGACACTTCTCGATGCCATCTGCCACGAATTTCTTTTCTTGAGGGTGAACGCCTTCGATAAAGTCTCGCGAGCAGGCACAGCCGTATGTTGTAGCGACGACTCTTTCCGTTATTTTCTCGGGCATTTTACCGAACATCACAGCACCCTGAACAACTGCCTTGGCTGCATCACGTGGTACAATCACACCGCACCTACCAGTGAACTCATTTTTTATTTCTTGCTGAAGATGCGGGGAATCTGCAAATCCTCCCACGAGGAGCATCACTTTAACTTTCGACAGTTCTGGCCTGTTTAGTAGAACCGCTAAATGTTCTTTCATTGCCTCCAAAACAGGCTCAAACTGCCTCATCATAACTTTCGGACTTAAACAGAGATATTCATTTTTAAGGACTTTAACTTCTTCTCCATAGCGCTGCAAAGCATGTGGCAAAAATTCGGGAATCGAAGAGCCAAAACTATGTGGCAGGCGGATTCTTGTTTCTTTATTTTGCAGAGCGCGCGGACCACGTTTCTTGTCTTCAAAGTCGTTTTTCAAACGCAACCAGTCAGTCGGGAACAATTTGCGGTACTCATAAAGCTTCTCGGCACCAAAGAGCTCGTCTAGCAGACCTTCAAACTGATGATTGACTTTTATTCCGCCATAGGGCCCGCCTGTCACCTTGTGTATCTCCTTAATGGTACCGTCATCTTGCTTTTCATGTACTGTCACGTCAAGAGTTCCCCCTAGCGGTAAAATGATCGCACTATGTTATTGTTGCGTCAATTGCAAATATGTCATCGCTATACCCTTAAGTTCAAAGATCCTAGACATTATCTGTTGAATTCCTATACAATTGCAACCCTTACATTTTCGGCAATAATATTTATGTATAGTTTGCCCCTCAATCAACGACGTGCAGGCCGACATGTACATTTCCGTGATTCAGAACACCATAAAGTAATTTGTAGTAGTTTGCATCAGTAGGATACCCAAAATGGGTACAATTGCACAATTGGTTTTCGCTCCATTAGATCCTATACCAATTGCAGAATATTTTAGGAGATGTGAGCATAGTTACAGACAAGCCATTTTTGATGGCTTACCAGTTTGACTGACACGGTATTGAGGCATAAAACAATCTTGCGCATAGTAGTTCGGAATTATCATAATTTGTTATCTTTTTTATGTGTTAATTGCTAATCAATAATTACCTCCAATGTCCACAACCATGTACTGTGCGTTTATTTGGGACAGAAGTCCATCCACGGACACATTCCGTCTCTCAGACTGTATCGCGTCTATTTTTCTTTCTGTACAGAATATGGCAGCTGCTTCAGGCTCTAAAGCAATAACCAACTGCTCTGGATTGTCACGTGACACAAGACCAGCCTGTTAACATGAAAAAGAAGGGAAATATAAATTGAGATTGGTACTCTGGAATTTACAGTTGAAAAACAGTCTTAAAGTGTGGGCCATATATACCTATACTAAATATTCTTTAGGAATTTTATCTTCAGAAGCTGAACCCCAACGAAAAATGCTAACAAGCGTAGTCTTTCCACTTGACTTCGAGTTAATTTTAGACATGAAACGAGGAGGAAATAATTCCTACTCGGATTTGCACAGTGAGAATTTGAACCTTAAAAGACATTTACAACAAGGGTTTACCCGCATAGAGTACATGAGGGACTCTGTAAAGTGCAGAAACGGACGGCGGAGGCGGACGGCGGACGGCGGACGGCGGACGGCAGACAGCCAAAAAATTAAATAAAATAAAATTTAAAAATAAAAAAAATTTAAAAATTTAAAAACAATAAAAAACAAATACAAATTCTTAGAAAGTACGTGAAGAGTTTATCACTAAAGACAGTATTCGGCGGAAACCTTTAAAATGCCTCAGAGGCAACATTTGGCTTCGTTGAAGATTGGTGAACCAATCAAATGCAATGAAGTGTACGTGCTGTCACTCCCTGTCACATGTGGTTTCGAAAGTTCACTTCTATGAACTGGCACAGTGTGCAAAATTTGCTTGCGGTGGAAAGCTTGTATTCAAGAGTAAAACAACATGGACAAAAGAAGCTTCGCTGGAGTAGTATCTGGAAGTGGCAACGATGGAGTAGATTACGAACACAACGGCATATTTGTTTCATTAGAAGTCTTCTAGCCCTGCTTTTCGTTAGTCTCCTTCACAGCCGCTCGGGCCGAAATGACGCAACGCTCCCGGTTCAGCTCAAGTTTGACATCCGCCGGTGTGTTTCTGCACATGAAACAATGGTTTTGAAAACTTTTGCGTCGACTTTTTATACTTCTGCAATGAATGTTGACAGAAAAGGGCGGCTTTACATTTCTGGCAATTGTTGTGACAGCGATCAGCGATTGTTTATTTATTTTTTGTTTTATTTTGTTTTATTTTGAGAGTATTTTTTACGTTAAACAACGTTAAATGGTTTACTTGTAAAACGCGACAGTTTGTCTAGACAAACTTGAATGTTTTTATTTGCAGGCTGGGATTTGTATTTAACGAGTCAAAAACCTCAATGTTGATTTCCACAGTATTTTGTTTTGATAAATGGTTTGCGAAAGTGAAACTGAATGAAGCTGAAATATGTACTTCGGTCGCCTGCACAAGGCACAATATTGCGAGAATTAATTTGACTGTTTTTAAATAAAGCATCTCATTTTCTTGAATGGCGATAAGTAGTATTAGATTTTGGAGAAAAGTAGCAGAGAAGCAAGGCGTTTGAAAGGATAAATCGAGTCTGTAAAGCGCCGACTTGCAGTTAACCGCAATGGCGTGAAATCAGTGCGAATACACAAACAACGATCGACAAACCACGGTCATAAAACTATAACTTCACTTTGTATACTCGCCTTTTGGAGAACTTCAAGGCCTTTAATTCCACTGCTTATTTCCCCGGTTTGTGAGCAACTACATCGATTTTGGAGAGCAAAACTGTCATGGGTTCGTTCGTCTCGCCGCGAAATGAAACTCACGAAAGCGTTACCGTGGCCTGTGGGTAGAGATAGGAGAATCTTGCCCGCGCTATGAACCAATCAGAAGAACCCTTTGAGAAAAATAATTTTAATATTTTTATTTATTTTAATTTTTTTAATTTTTTTTTAATTTTATTTTATTTTTTTTTATTTTTTTATTTTTGCCATCCGCCGTCCGCCGTCCGCCGTCCGCCGTCCGCCATCCGCCGTCCGTTTCTCACTTTACAGAGTCCCAGTACATGATCTCACAAATACATGTTGTCCAGTACAGTATTTAAACTTTATACCTCGTAGGCAGCTTCTCTCATGAACTGCTTTGCTCTTGGTGTCCATATGGCGGGAACAGTAAGAACCCACATGATGTCATCCACTTTAAAACCATCATCTCTAGTCTCCTGACGAATGAAATTAACTGCTTCGTCCCTTAGAAACCTGATGGAGTGTGCAAACACTGTCTTGGCCTCCGCTCGTTTCCCATTGACGTCATAAAGGATGGATCTCATGTCTATGTTCTTTTATTGTACAGGAATAAAACGTAACCGTGAGCCAGGTGCTATAGAATAGACCCCTATAAGTATTGGAAGTCATTTAAACCGAAGCCTACTAATATTTTGAGACATTTATTTGCGCTATGTTCCTTGAAAGATAGGACCCAAAAAAGGTTTTCGGCCTTAAGAACTTTCGTTCAGAAGGAAGCTAAAGGAGATCTGGCCACCAGAGCCCCTTCCCTAGATACGACACTGAAGAATAACATCAACAAGAAGGACCAGAAGATCATGATCTATCTAATTCTAAGTAGTGATCATAAGAGAAATAAAAAATGCCACTTAAACGATAGGAAAAACGGATGTAACACTTCGTTTGCCGGTAAAGTTAAAAATAAAAAGAAGTAAAGAAGCGTAAATTTTCTTACCTCTTCGTTGTGCAATTCCATCTTGAAATGCTGGAAAAACAAGAAGTTTTTTTCTTCATAGACGCTCCTCAGATTTGCGTACTTTTCCACCGCTTTATACCCAAACGAGTCAAATGACAGGTCTGAATTAAGCAGCAGGCATGTGGGTGTCTTGCTTGTTCGATGGCCCAGTTCATTAACCCAGTCTCTGTTCATAAAAATCGAGTCATCACCTTGGTTCTTGTTGTTGAACGAAAAAGCGAATCCACTGTAAGTAGTCCCGAAGTCGATGCCCACGGTGGCAAGGTAAGACCTTTCAGAACGTGGACCTGAATTTGTACAAAAAATATGTTAAGATAACTAAGTCGTTTACTTCTTACCTTAAAACTTTAAGGGCAACATTTTCATGGAAAACGGGAAAAAATACGTCATTATACAAAGAAATTATGCTATTTCGATAAATTCAACTAGTGTTTTCAAAAGTTCAAAATATTATAAAAAAAAGAATAACTGAAATTCTAATAACTGTTTTCTATGTTTGTTGTTTTTGTTGTTTTTTTGTCGTTTATTTAAGAGGGAAGGCGAGGAATGGCAATGAATTACGAATTATGAGGCAATGGATTGCGTTATGTTAGGATATCAAAGGTACTTATGACTCCAGGATGATTATACTCAATGGTCGTTTTGTCAGGTCATTAAAGTAAAAACAAGTGTTTCTAAATTTAACATCTTTTGTGTACAATAAAAGAAGACAAAGAGAATAAATGGCATTTACTACATATTGTTCTTCAAATAGAATAATGTCTGCACGCGTCGAAAATTTTTCAAAACATAAATTTTCGGGCATTTATCCTGGTTCGACATTTTGAAATGTATGTGGTGTTCAGATATTGATCTCAGCGTCTTCCAGGCAAAACAGCGTCTTGATCTTGCCCAGGATTAGATTACACAAAAGCTCAAGGATCAACTGACTAGAACATCCGCCAAGACCTAAATTAAGATTCTAAGTACGGCATCGATGTAATAACGTGAACAGACAATTTAGTTTTCGCCCTCAAGCTCCAAATTATTCGAATAAACGGTTACCGTTCAGTGCCTTTTCTTCGCAGTTCTTGAGAAGTAGTTCATTGATACTTAATTTACATACTCAGTTCAGCATTTTTGTATTAAATCAGCTCGAATTTTCATGCATACAATACGCCGAAGAGATGCTTACGTTTGAAGAATGATATTTAAGAACTTCTACTGATGGTTACCTGCTGATGAAGAAGCCATATTCGTCTATTGAAACGAACCAAATGGACAACGAGATGATGTATTTCGACTTCTTCATTCAAATGATCAGAAATTAATGACGCCAGATCAAGGGAAATTTCCCCCGGGATTTTTCCCGGAAACGTTTATCGACTGTTTGTTTTTGTTATTCCATACATTTAAATGAAGTGTCACGCCAAAAATCAAGTCACGCAAACTCCTTTAGGTCCCCATTCTAAAAAAAGATTGAGTCAAACGTAACCTTGTTTTTAACTAAAAGTTACAAAATCATTTAAATCAGATGCTTTCATTACATCAATTGATTATTATGATTTTTCGGAAGTCCAAATAATAAGTCTGAGTTCAAAACACCGATCGTATATTTATTTTTTTTTTCACCATATTCCCGCCGTATTTCTAAGGGCCTGTTTACAAGGAGGAGAGTTGTCCCTGGTTGGAGGGTTACCCTCCATACCGAGCCACCCCGGGCGAGAGAGTTTCTTATACGTTTCTTTATAAATAGCTGCGAACTGTTTATATGAGAAATTGCGAAGTTGGCTCGGGGGGCAGGGTGACCCTGGCTGGAGGGTCACTCGCTTTGAAGGTAGGGTGACCCTGGGCAGCGAGCCAACTTTTTTCCATATAAACAGTTTGGTTATTTTTGCCTCGCCTACCAGAGACAAGTTGACACATACGAAGCATGCGCCAATGCTGCAATCGGCCAAAACAACATTGAAGTCGGCGGTAAATTTGTCCAAAATGGTCTTCGTCGATGTTTCAGCGTTCCTGATTTTAAAAAAGGCCGCCATAATAGCTATTTCAAAACAACTCTCGAAAGTCTTTTGAACTGACAGGGCCAAGTTTTGGCTCGGTCAACAGGGACAACTTTCTCATATAAACGCTCGGTAAAAGATAGCGCGGGGGGGAGGATAACTCTTCTACAAGGGACAACTCTACTCCATATAAACAGGCCCTAAGAAAGTGGTGCCAATGATCAAGGCATCTGCCTGCATAATTATGAACACGTATTAATATTGCATGTTGAAGTTGTTCAGTATTATGTTACAAGACTTACTCCAACATGCTTGACTTATTTTGAGCCTTATGACTCAGACTGTTTTTTAATTTGCACTTGACACACTGTCTGTCGCTGAAATACGATCCAAAATTTTACGGCAGTGATTGACGTGGCAGTCCGTATGGACTCCCCCCGCAGAGTTTGTCAGTTTAGGCTTGGTTGAAATAATTGATATGTGTCACGCTATAAGGGTGACGTTGTTTCTCACGCAACAAAGATCAACAACCGTAAGCTTACCGCAGATTCATCTTTTATTTTTTTTTTATTTTTTTTTCTTTATTTTTTTAATGCAACATTGATTTTTTTTAGGAGCACGAGACAGTCAATTCACTGCGTTAAAGCTGCTTCTTCCGACGCAGTTTGTAGAAATTCAACTGGATTTTAATATACGTTTATGTTGTACAGCTCTAGTTCTTCACAGAAAGAAAAGAAAAATATGCTTCCAAATTCCGGTGTTAGAGTTTTCGCCAGTTAAGTGGTAACTGAGGATCAAATCGAAAAAAAACCCGAGGTCAACCAACATTCTTAAAACAACCGTAACTATTCTGGGAAAATGCACTTTGAAAATTGAAACATCCAACAGCACCTGGAAAACACTGAGAAATGTCACATGTCGCGACTTCCTGTTCATATTTCTGAGAAATAAACACTATCGCGTAAAGCAATCTTCAAGTTATCCAATATTCATTGTAAACGCACAATGACATATTTCGTGGAAAAGTTATCAATTAAACATGTCGGAACCCGATAATCATTTGCATCGTCTCTCTTCCCCTCGACCAAAAATAATCTGGATCATAACACGTCCGTCTATAACCCTCTGTATAACTCCAAGAATCGTTTCCCGAGTCTGGATGTGGATGTCATGCGTTTGCATATGAACGGTAGATTTTATTATGAAATGGCTATAAAACGAAAGCATACAACTTCCGGTCCTACTTCCAGGAAAAGAAACATCCGGGAGATTCATCTTCCCGATCATGATCCATATTTTGTGGTGAGAAGTCGGCTCGGTTATGGCACATTTTCTAGGCAGAGCGTCATCTTCGAACTCCGTTCAGCCTGGTAGAAATTTTTCTTCTAGAGGCTCACCTTCCTATGTAAATAACAACAAATGGTCTACAGCGGACCTCGTCGAAGCGTCAAAACAGCTTCCTGCACGACTTGAGGAATTAGAAGAAGAAAACAAAGAACTTAGGCACCAGCTACAGAGGTAAATGTTAATCATGTTTAAATCTCTGTATGTTTAATGCTTGGCCGTTCTTAACTGAAAGTCAGTGTCTGTAGACGAAACGAAGCGAAGCACTTGATCCCGTACGAAAGATCATGTAAATCTGAATTTGGCCACAATGTTAATGCGAATATTAAATGAGGCACTAGAACTATAAACCGATTTGTAGTCATACCTGAATTTTGATGTGCTTGCTGACTTTTGTCCATCCTGACAGGCGAGTGCAGTGACAGCAATACGAAATCGCCGCAAGAAGACACCTACTATACGAATAGCTTTACGCGAAAGCAGACAACGGAAGAGCCATTTATATTATTTCAAATATTATTTTAAAAGCATTGTTGTCCGGCATCGATCGCGGCATTTATATTCCAGCTGTCGTTGCGTGACGAGATGTGGGTAACGTAACAATTTAGTCGAGAAGGAAAGCGACAAATTAAAGCAATGGAAAACCCAGTGCAATAGTACAATGATTTCTTTGAATCGGAATTTAAAATAAAATGACATTTGGCCTGTTTTTTTGTTTGTTTATAGCTTACGTGAGAGTAAGGAAAGTTACAGCAATGAGAAGGAACAACTCTTGGTGGAAGTTAAAAACTTAAGACAGAGGTAAACCATCATCGTAGCCCCATTTTGTAACTTTTTTCTTTCTTTTACTTTATTTCAAGAATTTGCTATTGTTTAATTTACTTAACAGTAAGTTAAATAAAGGGATGTACATGAACAGTATAGCTGTAGAATTCGGGGTCACCGCGCCGTTGGAAATGGGTTTTCTTTTTAATTACTTTAGTCCTAATATTGTAAAATATTATGAGATGTTTTTGTCTTAGAAGGGAAGAAAGTAAACATAGTCGAGGTAGTACGGAACATCATTCTTTGTGGGGACTTTCCCCTGTTTTGTTGCTTCTTGAGCACTATCATCGAGGACTTATGTTAGTTTAATTAGTTAAGGAGGCTCGATGTAGTTTTTTTAGCCGAAGGGTGGTTGTATTGAAAATTAAAATTATCTAAGAAGCCAATGTTCGATTTTTCCCAAATTACACCATGATGATCAAATATGGCAAAATTTTAACTTTTTACCCGTTACTTTGTCACAAAGGTTACCATAGCAACCATTGACGTTTTCTTTTGTTCTCAAACAAGCTTGATTTTCTCGAAATCTAGATTGACTCTTGGTATTCATTTTTTGATATGTTCAAGTATAGTAGATTGACTACCTGTACACAAAATTTTAGGAAAATTTGTAAGAGCGTTTTAGATTAAAGCAACAATGAAGTTTTTTTCGTATTTTTTTATAATATCCTACAATCAGCAGTCGATATATTTTAACAAATTAAAGCAAAAAGTCTTTCGCTTTTAGTTAATGGTCTTTGATGGTGTAAGTATTTATATTTCAGTGAGAGTAACTGTGCTCAAATAATACGAAACAATTTTTAAGCACTTATTTTATATTAAAACGGTGTTTTTCTGAAAATTTCATTCTTGATTTGCTTGAAAACGCTCTTACAGATTTTTTCTAAAATTTCGTCAACAGTTAGTCAATCTACTAAACTTTAACATATCAAAAAAGAAACACCAAGAGTCAATCTAGATTTCGAGAAAATTAAGCTTGTTTGAGAACAAAAGAAAACGTCAGTCGTTGCTATGGTAACCTTTGTGACTAAGTGACGGGTTAAAATTTAAAATTTGGTCATATTTGATCATTATGGTGTATTTTGGCAAAAAACGAACATTGACTTCCTAGATAATTTTAATTTTCAAAACAACCACCCTTCGGCTAAAAAAACTACATCGAGCCTCCTTTACGTTTTTATATTCAATTTTAATGCCCCAACGCGAATGTCTGTGCTCAACGGATGATCATTTGAATTATACTCACGATAATTTATTTTCCAGGCATGCTGCCATGGCAGAGAGAAAAGTAAACATGGACCAACGAAGAACTGAAAATACTCTAAGCACAAACAGACAATCCGATCTTGAAAATCAGTATAAAAATGACTTTAGGGATGGGAGACGTATGGATGCAATTGACGCGATCGAGACTAAACTAAAGAAGAGTCAAAAGACAGAGAAGTTACCTATGGATGACCAATTAAAGGCGTGGAGGCTTGCATGCTGTATTTTTGAGGTACTTAATTATAACTTATTTTGTATTGTGACGAAAACAGTAATGGAACTTTTAAGACATTCTAGACCCTTTTTCTCTAATACAATACAGTCAAACTACGTTAAATGGCACCTGGGAGAAATGGAACTTATTTTAGTGGACATTACAAATCGAACAGGGCTTAGTACCCTGTATTGTCCCAATGTAGAATTTCTAGACGGTATGCCTATTTACAAGTGACTTGATTGATAAGAATAAAATACTAAACAATGAATGGGTGCAAATAAAGATGCTGATTCGATTTTCTTACATCCGAAACGCCAGGCGTCTGCCGAGCTTTGACCGGGGACTTTGATTGTTAGAAATTACTTTAGTAGCTAAAGTTTCATATTTGTTCTTTGTAGATATCGTACGAATGTGCACTCAAGGCAAGAGAAACGTTTATCACCTTTTATTCGTCACTTTTGGACACCGTAGTCACTGACGCTCCTACGATTGGCTCATCGGATAGCAAATATAAAAAGGTTGGTGATTTCTTGTAAACACTTGCCCTTTAACTGATCGAGCTGTCTCAAAAAAAAAAATGTAAAGTTAGTAGTGATTGTAAGTTACTGTAAGCGTAATATATAGATTTAGGCAAGCCTAAAAGCGGAGCTCCCCAGTTATTTCCCCTTAATAATTTTTAGACTGTTTTTTATTCATGTTATTTACTTTATATATGATATGTATCCCTTTTCACCATAAACAACAGCACCAAATAAGAGTTAAAAAAATCGATCAATCAAAAATATCATTAGTAGTCTATGCATAACCTTGGTTCTAAAGATACACTCGCAACTCTCAAAGTTAAACAAGAACAAAGAAAGGGTTGCTCTAGAACATATCCATACCCCCATCATAACTGGTATGTTACAGCTGTACATACATGTAGCATACAACTGGAAAGTTTTGCATAGCTTTCCCCCTTCCCCAAATGGGGGCCCTATACGATGGAATGGTAACAATGACACTCTTATTATTGCCTAACACCAAAAATAACAGCTTCCTGCTAGCAAACTGGAGTAAAAGGTAGTGGCAAGCAAAATATTGACATTCTGTCATTCTGCCAAATATGGTACCCAAAACGATAACGCCTTTTTCCTTTATATGGGTCCCTTTGCCCTTTGCTTAATTACATGTAAACTTAGCAAAAATTCTGGAGAGGCATAAATACTGTTTGTTAGTTTTAAACTCAGATATAGATTGCTTGGCAAAAATTTTACCCTGCCATTTTACCATTTTACCATGCATTAAGAGATTGATGAAATGTGTATCTCATTATCATAATTATTGTTCTTTGCAGTGTGGGCACTGGGAATTAAATGTTTAGGTAGCAGGATGATTTTTTATGTACATGATTGTACCTTATCTGGCTTTATTTCATTAACTTTAAAATTACACCTGTCCTTATAAATAAATTGTATTCTACACACAGGACATTTGTACATGCAATGAAGAATATAATATAATAATCTGATTGTTCATTTATCTCTTTCTGTGTCTGCAACTCTGTGCAAATTCTGCTACTCATGTTAACCCTGAAAAAGGCAAAAAACATAAGATTTGTTGATGATCATTGGCATCAAATGAATGTTTATAATTTTAAATTAGCTTAAATTGTCCAGAACACTCTGCAGATGCATAAAAAAGAGATATATTTTTCCAATTTTTGCCTGGGCCAGGGACTGTGTTGGGTGATATGTTCAGAACCAAAAAATCCTTTGACCTAATGAAGGCATAAATAGTGCTATCAATAAGACCTGGCACATGAATGAGCTTTGGTGGGTGTTTTGGGGTCAATCACTGGCTAAAATTCATGATTTCCCTATTAAATGAGGTGTCTTAAGACTCTTATATTGCTCTCTGACAGGTGCTGTTGAAAGCACTGTGATTAATTCCACGAAAGCTTACATATTCTTTCCTTTCTTAGCGATGTACCGGTAGCTAAGAAAACACTGCACTGGCTCATCAACAAGCCCAACTGGCTTTTCTGGCCTTAGCAGCTCTAAAAGACAATTTATGTTAAGTTAGGGCTTAAGCTTACATGTAGATATTATGGTTAGCTGTTAATAAAAAAAATTACAAGTATTCCAGTAATATGTCGCATCAGGTAGCAGATCTTGTTGGGGTTTTTGCCCTCCTACCCCTCCCCCACCCCCTCTTTTCTTGAACAATGAAAACATTACATTTTGTATGTATATTTACATGTGCTGTTACATGTAAATTGTGTATATTAAATTCCTCAATAGGAACCACGATTTTGAGGAGACATAAACTTACCAAGCAGTTAAAACACATCATATTTCAAACCCCAAAAGTTTCATGCACTAATGTAGATTCACATAAACTAAACTCTGTCGCAGAGCATTTAAAGAAATAAAGGTATAAACTGACACTAATGTAATGCTTACCTTTATCACACATTAACTGCACCCCTTGAATTCCTGTTTTCCCTCGCTAAAAACAAAATGTACACATATCAAAAACTCATAAAAGGTATGGAAATCCTAACATAGCAAAATTTAGAAATGCAACAGATTTGCTTATATGAAATTAATGATAAACTCAAACTGCCTCATACAACCTCCATAAATACCGGTCACTCAATTAACCTAGTAAACCTTGATGTACATTTGAATGTACATGTATTTTAAATTTGCTTTAAATGATATTTTCCTCATTGCAGACAGGCACATTTTAAACTTTTTTTTTTATTTCAGGATCGAAAACTAACCTGCTACTCTTGTAGAAAAAATAATTCATGCAAAAGTATCTGATAGTCACTGCTTTAGGCTGGAAAATTTTGAAAGGATTAAAACATTGTACCAGTCACAACCGTCAAGATAGCAATGCTAATAGCCACAATTCCCCTCTGGTTGTCCGGGGCAAGTAGATTTTCCTGTCAAGCAATTAATTTTTCATGCCTGCTTGCATAATGGGTAAAGGCCCAGGCATGTCATGATTATCTGACTACAAGTTAATTATACAGTCACAAGTTTGCTAATTAATACAGTGTCACATGCACTGTCCTAGGCCAGCAAAATTTGAGAGCTGCTTATCATATATTATAACTGATCAATTTGGTTGTTATAACATAAAAAAAAGTTCATGATCTTACACATAACAAATTAGAATCTGTGGTTTTTTCTTTATTGTAATTTATAAGAATCCAGGCATAGTCAATCGATAGAAATCGATATCTCAAATCTGTCGATACAATCGATATCTATTGATATCAATCACAAATTGATTATCGGTAATTGATAACAATAGAACTCGCAAAAAAAAATTATCATCGATTGTTATCGATTGAAAAAATCGATAAAAATCGATAGCAATCGACAGTAATCAATAACAATCACTAATCCCAAGGAGCCCCTGGAGGTGTAAATGTATATTTGTTTTAAGGTGATTCCCTAGTATTGCATTGCGCATCCTTACTGCGCAGAATTTTACGCCTAATTAGCTACGCACATAAACGAAATGGCGGCTTTTTTCTATGCGGCTTGGCTCGCGCAAGATAGAAATCATCATTTTCTCGTAAACGAGTTCGGTGACCTATCAATTTTTTCTCTTAGTTCGAAAGTAGCCATCAAATTCTTTCTATAAAATGAATACAGATCAATTTCTATGGCAGAATAATACATTATCACCGAAAAGGTGCACTTTCAGCAGTACTCGCAAAGGAAATATAAGGAATTATATGGTAAATACAAGGTCTTCCTGCTCCTAAAAGAATACGGTGACCCCCCTTTTAATTCAAAATTTAACTTCCCTTAAGGTAAACAACCAACTGGAAAGTTTAGTTGGAAATCTATGAGCAGTTCTATTTCTAGGGAATTACCTTAAAGATATTAGATGGCGTTAGTATTAAGTAAAACAATACGAAGATTGATATTGATTGCTACGGATTGTTATCGATTATCGGTTTATCGATTGTCTACGCCTGGAAAAAAGGTGAATAAAATTATCAATTTATTCCCAGAACGGCTGTTATCAGATTATAAATACAAAACTTTCACAAAACATTTTCACTAAAATAAGGAAAACTAAGCAAAGTTCTCAGTAAAAAATAGCATAGGTCATTGAGAAAACTATATTTCGCTAAGGCTGTCAGCTAGCAATGTCCCCTACTGTGTCTGACTCGAACACATTCTTACAAATTTGCAAATACACATGTAAATTTTGATCTTGTACTGTAGTGTAACTGGAAATTTTCTCTTTCCAACGTTTTAAAGTGCTGTGTTCCTCCTACTTCGGTGAATTAATTACAGGATAAACAAATTTATCGCAGTGGAAGCTGTCTGCTTTGAATACAACTCGTGTTTAAGACAAAACGAATTTCAATAAGGTAAAAGGAACATCAATAATAAGCTTAGCTTACCTTGTTTTCGTAACGGGATATAATCTTTGACCGTCTTTGCTTTAAACTCAGCAGGTAGCTTGGAAGATTGACGATAATCTATAAAAAATCACCACACCAGCTCTAATTAATGGCCCTGTTTATTAAAATAATTAACAAACATTTCTGTCTTATCTAATGGCCCATCACATATTATTAGCCTCTTCCATTTATTCACTGTTAGTGACACTTTCTTCTTGGTGACGCTTTTCTACTTGGGGATTTTATTGGAATACTGGTAAACTTTTAGTTGATTTATGTTCCATTGAGCGCAACAAACCAAAAAGCCCTGTCCATTGGCCCATGACATAAAGCCATGACACCATCACTTAAAAATTAATGATAGTATTTCTTACTGAACATGTTAAGTACAGTAAGAATTTGTAAGTGTTTCATTTTATGGGCTACAAATTTATTTTTTAAGCCTTGATAAGAATTAAGTAAAGTTATAGCAACATTGCCGTATTAAACTACGATTTTCAGATGCACATTCAACACTGATTGTAAATAACAAAAGTCAATGTATTAGAGTTTGCATACACAGCTGCATGGTATGAATTTGCTCACAAAAATTCCAGCTTTCAGTAAAGGAATTAAGCAATGAGATAAGTAAAGCTGTTTATTTACTCTGATTAAATGAACAGTCATTTTACCTCCATCATGAATATCAATAAACTGCATGTACTGAATCTATTTCACTCGGAGTAAACAAAATCTCAGGCGCTTCTTGTAAACTGCCATCACTTTCATTTTTATCTCGAAATTCCAGCAGCTGCTCTCCCAGCACTGTTAAACAAATTATCACATCACAAACATTAAAAAATGGTAATTTTCTTCGAAATGTGTTGATATTCTTTGTGAATTCAGTCGTCCCTCAATGGCCCAATAAATATTTGTTTACAAATCAAATTCTCCTATTTCAGTAAAACTGAATTTTAAGGAATAGTATTTTTCAACAGTAGCCATGTCACAAGCAAATACTTAGTGGCGAAACCAGGGAATAACATAAGCTTTAAGCAAGTAAAATGTGCCGTAAATATAAGCTTACTTTGGATATCAAGTGAGACAAAAGGTAGAGATAATAACAAAAACATTGCAGTCTTGTACTCACCTTCACCACACTGCTCGTTTTGTCTCCGTTCCTTTGTTCTCGGGAACAGTGGATTAATGGACGAAAAAAAGTGGCCGGGTATTCTGAAGTTGCTCCCAACCAAGTACAAAATACAGCTTGTTTTCGCTTGTCTCAGCTTGTCCGAATCGTACGAAAATATTTAGCCGAGCCGACAGTCTGCGGAGCATAAATGCGTACTTCCATTTTCTCACTTCCCCCTTCATGTGAATCTACAGCAAATGAGCAGAAATGAGCATGGAAATGTCTTTGCGCCCGCGATTCAATGGCGAAAATTTCTCGGTCAGCGGTCAACTTTAAAAAAACAGTTAACCTCGATGTGGTCAACATTTGAGCCCGCGATATGGTCATGTGATACTGGTCAGCGGAATCCTTGTTTTGACAGCTGTCAATTGACCATAACAAAGACGTTCAATCATGTCAAATATCAAAGATAAAGATAAAAGCAGTCGTTGGGGAATAATAATAGGACATTCTCCTCCCCCGGTCGGGTTGCCTTGTGACACCCCTCCCCCTCCCTGAGAATCTGTAGGCGCGCGCGGGGCGCGTACGCAACCAAATTTTCTGGCTTCATGGTTTGACAAAAATCATTACCCGCATTACCCATGGTGCTCCGCTGGCGCGCTTCGCGCGCTGCGAGCTCCGCTATAAAGTAAGTAGATAATGTAAGTAAGTAACTGTAATTGTAAGTATGTAAATAGTGTTATTGTAAATAAATCAAAGATCTCTTCGAGATGTCGAATTTTTTGCATGAAGTTAGTATGTAGAAGGTTTATCCTGGGCATTGTTGTTCGAACATATCATGGAAGAATTTAAACGTCTTTCAGTTCAAGCATTTTATTTTTATTTTCGTGGAGGAAATGCTGTATTTGTCAGTCGCGACGGCTGGGCGCTTTGCGAGTCATATACTTTGTCTTGGTTAAAAATGGTAAACTTTGACGCTTGCCTTTAATCGAAATAGGTGTTTCCTTTCGAGTTAGAAAGATTTCTACTCGGCTTAATGCAGGGTTCCCGATAAAGGTTACGCACGACAGAGTTACCTTTTGTCTCGTCACGCAATCTTAAACCCACATTGAGAAGTAAATTTTCGTTTGAATATTGCCACAAGCCGCTTCTCCTCGCGTTATTTTTTACCTTACGGCTACACAAAAAAAAGTACACATGCCATTTCTAACGACTACATTTCCAGTAAAATAGTTGCTGTTTTTTTCTAATGGCGATGCATTAACTTCTGAACAGAAGCAAAAACTTTTAGTGTTTACTGCTTCCACCGGAAGTAATTTTACAACAGGCTACAAAAAAACTTGTAAATATCACTTCACACCTGCATTGAATGTTGCAATTCTAAATTGTGCAACTCAGCAGAAATAAGCAATTGTCACGAAATGAGTTCCCTTTGGTTAACTATTAGCAACGTTTTAGTGTGTGAAAGACTTGTACCAGTACAAATTTGCGTTATTTATCGTTTTAGGTATTAGCGCCTAAAGACTTGTACCAGTACAAATTGCGTTCTTAATCGTTTTAAACTTCGCTGCCTTCGAGCGCTGAACCCCTCGCATTCTTAATTGGTTATGTCACGTAAGATTTGGGCTACTCACGTTTTTAATTGCTATATAACGTTTGTAAATTTGACAAGTCACGTTTTTTCTACAAGAACGGAAGTGCTGAAGCACAACAGAGTGACACTTTACAAGTCACGCGCTTTGATCACCCACAGCGGAAAGTATTCCCTTGAGAAATTAAAACAGTCCCTTGAGAGTTAACAAGAATGTGGTTCAAAATTACCCCCGCTATTCTCCTTTCTTTTGCTTGTAAACAAGCAAAAAAATCGACTGAAAGGGCTGTCTCTATGTGGAGGACATTTGAATAGTATTCGTCAAGTTTGAAGTTGTCCCGAATTGGCAAAAGCTGTTTGTTGTGTTAGCTGTTTGTTTGTTTGTTTGTTTGTTTGTTTGTCTGTTTGTTTGTTTTAATTAAGGCCCACTAGCTCCTGCTCCCCTTCAATTAGTGCTAGTTTCGTGCTGATGATACCACTCAACGGCATGCGAAAATAGTTGGGGAAACGTAAACAACATCAGTAGACCAGATCATAGCCCATCCTACCTTCCCATTCCCCCTTCCCCGAACTTCACGAGGTCTATTAGGCTATCAGAGTCCGCGGAAACAGAGCTGCTACAGGTGGCTACACAGTTCCACTGTTTACCTCGGGTCAGGTACCATGTGGCGACAAGAATCACCGCTACTCACCTTGGATGGGATATTGAAACTTAAGTCATTTGCAGCCTTCTCTGAACTAATTTTTTCCGTAATTACTTAAGGGTAAACTTTTAATATGGATAATAATTATAGGATCAAGTAGGAATTCCTGGTAAGAGATTACAAGGAAAGGCCGCCCGCACTCCGTAATAGTCACTTTAATAACCAGTTTACAATTTATTTTTCTTAGATAGATGCACAAGTACTAAAGACGTTTTTATACTTTAGCTTAACGATTTCAAGCCTAAGAAAACTTCGACAGTTGTAACCCAAGAATCGTCAAATGAAGTAATGGTTCTCGTAAAAGAGGCAGCTGAAAGACACAATTTGGAAAGTCTTGTTCAGGTAAGGTGTCTTTCTGACAAAATGGCAGATCGGAGCAATGAGATGGAGAAGGGAAATTTATTATATCTTAGTCGTTCGAAGTGTTGCATTAAGATCTAAAATTATATAGCGTGTTCCAGGAATATTTCCGCTCGCCTTTTTGAGAGCTTAAATACCCTGACTTCGACTTGCAAGACAAAGTGTATCACACGCAACTGCTGTTTTAAATATCCAAAGGAAATTTGTTACGCGATAACGCCCGTGGAAAAGTGTATTACCGTGGGAGAAAAAGTAGAGCAGAATTTAAATTTTAACTCAATGAATCCTGCATATATAATTTTGATTAGTAGAAACTCAGCTGTGTTCTATTGGAAATCCGCGAATCTGATTGGTTCTCCCACTGATTTCTATTCGCCGATAGAAAACAGTCGCGCGCTCGCGTAGCTCTTTAAGCGGTAAATTTTCTTGATTTTTGTCTTCAAAGTGCACAATATTGTAGGTTTTGGACTGCCATCCTTTAGAGTTTCTACTAAAACAATTAGACTACTCGCCCTCGTTTTCTATGAGCGATAGTCAACTCGGCTGCGCCTCGTTGACTATTTGCTCATAGAAAACTTGGGCTCGTAGTCTAATTGTTAATTAGAATGCATTATGCATCGCGTTTAAGTTCATGGTTACGTTAAACAGCTATAAGGCACGACCATGTCGATTTTCACTCGACTCCCAAAATTGTGCACAGCTTTTCAGGAGTAATAAAAAAATTTCTTCTGTTTGGAAGAAAGTATTTCTATTTTGATTATTATCGGTATTTGGTATGCATATATAAAATTACAACCGAAAATAACGTTTTAGATATAAGTTTACCACGGCCTCTGTTAGTGAAAGCGTTATGTTATTCAAAAACTGAAGAAGGCAATCGACCGACCTACCTGACCACTGTGGTCTGGTCTGGTCTTGTGCTGTCACGGAGGTTGGGGTGTAAAATGCTCGGGGATATGAAATGCTCCTCTACAAATTCAAGGGTAAATTAAGTATCCAAATCATATATACCTGCCTTCCTGCCTTCCTTCCTATTTGCTTACTGAGGTACTTAGCTTTATGCATTCGTTTATTTCTAGATTGTAAAGAAGGAGGTCAAAGAGAAATGGAAGGAGCATGGAAAACAGGGAACTCTTCCGAGCTACGACAAGTGCCTTAAAAAAGAATTGAAATCTTACATTCAATACTGCACACAATTTTCTTGGCGTATTGTTACTCAAGTACCTCCTTTAAAGATCGACTACAAGACTACAACTTATAATCCTGCATACCATAGTGAAAGCCAGGCATTCATGTCGTCAGCTCCACGACACACGCCCCAACGTTGGGCCACACACACGCCCCACGTACACAGGACCGTAAACATGTGAAGTGGTACGTATGGCCCACTCTTTACGATTGTGATAGCAGAGTCATAGAGAAGGGAGATGTCGTTTTGGAAGAGCATAGTACTGGTACTTTCGTCACTGTTGTTTGAAATCTTGGTGCTCCCGACTGCTTTGAAAAACGGATTTGAAATGACATATTTTTGTTGGGTTAAAGTTGAAGCCATTGCTCGTGAGCAAGCAGCCAAGCTCCCAAGGAGAAACCATGAAGTTCAATACATTTAATTATACCGTGTCTACTGCTTTATTTGTTACTGCATTGTCAATCTGAATTAAAAGGTTAACACTGAAAAAGTATCTGACATATCTTAATAAAATGGAAATGTAAAGGAATCAATTTCATACAAATAGTTTCACCATTGTTAACCACCGTGCATGATAGATTTTGTTATGGTGTTTGAATGGAAATGCTAAATGTGTAATCTAGAAGTTTAAAAGCTACCGAGCATAACAGCCCGTTGAAAACTTAGCCTAACAAATGTAGTCAGAGTAAAGCTCGAAAACATTAAAGGGACTATATATGTCACGGAGTTTTCGCAGATTTTTGGTATAAACTGTTCTGAAATTAGTGGAAGGCAACCTAACCCATAAAAAAACAATATCTTTGAACATCTAAAAGAAGATATAACCTTAATTTGAGGGTAGAAATCAAGCTACGGCTATAAATATTGATTTTTGAAGACGCACAGAAACTATTTGAAAACGTTTGCCTTACGTTTTCAAATTGCAATCCGTTTCTATCCGCGCCATCCGCAGCCAATAATACTAGTTAACAGTTTCAGTGCTCTAATATAGCATTTTTTAATAAAAATGGACTATTACTGCTAGGTTTCATGCGACGCAAATATAAATTTTTGGCTGTTCAAAAATCTGGTAAATCCGTGACATAGTCCCTTTAATAGAGACGGTCTTATAGCCGTGTAGAGTTTTTTTAAACACCGAATAAACTAGTAATGACCATTTGGAGGCTGCCAGTGTATTATTTACCGTAGAGTTACCATAGAAAACTATAGGCGTTTTCGAATGGTGACGCACACAACTTCAGAATTATGTAATGGATGTAAGACTGGCGAGCCTAGATTAGCAATTTGCGACCTGCAGTGGGCTGGGCCATTATTATTTGATGTACAAATTCAATTAATTGCTAATTGTAAATTAAACACCAAAATGGTAGCGTACTTAAGACTAAAAAACTTTTTGTGGGGAAGACTGAATAGGATTGTCCTATCCATGACGTTAAGAAACCGCTTGAATTGCTCGGTCACGTTGTGGCTAGACAAGCGCTTTTGATATCCAGACTTCCGCATGGGAATTATTAATTTATTTGTCAATACAGTTAAAATATCTACAAATTTTTGTGCCTTTATTAAAACCGTAGCTCCAACTAGTTAAAGAAATCGCCAGAAGTTAAGATGCCACGCCCAAGACGGCGTATTCATAATGACGACATTTAACTAGCCATGCCGGCAACTAAGTGTTGGTGTGCAATATTATGAGGTCACACATCCATCCGTGGCACAAGTGCATAAGTGCATATTAGAATATACCAGAATACAGTGTATTGTCCTCTGGCAATTTTCCTGACCCTCCCGCCCCAGTGCCAAAACCGGCCTGGTGATCGCACTCCACAATTGTGGCAGTTAAAACGGTTTAAGATATATTAAGTGCAAGGGTTTCCTTTCTCGATTTAGCAATAAGCAAATCAAATTATCCCTCAAAAAACATTTAATTGGTTCAATGATCAAGAACTAAAATAAGGCATTTGGTACTACTTTTTCAAATGCTCGACTAATTATTTATTCCTATTTAAAGTTGTCTCCTTCAATTTTACAAAGAACTTCTCCAGGGCGAATGAGTCTGACCCCTCCATCATACAGGCCGGGCCACAAATAACACGCAATCTCGGCACTTGAGGTCTCTTCATTCCCCGGGTTCTTCTCGGCCATGTCATGATATGCCGTTTTCTTGTGAATGCTACAATCAAAATTGGAGGATTGGTATTCGACTCGCAGCGGTGGGAGCTGGGTGACCATTCTCCATGTTAAACGGATGCATTCCTTGGTGTAGCTACTGAGTTGAGTCAGCACATCCCAAGACGGCGTGTGTACGAATGACGTATCCTCATCATACCACTCATTCCATTTTTCCCAGGCACTTTGCGCGACATCCTAAGATAAAGAAAGGAAGATGAATTTAAAAATTAATTGTACAAGAGGAAAAAACATTGATATTTACTTTTTAAGACTGAGAGAAATACACAATATGAATATGAATAAATTACAAATTGTTCTTTTTCACTTTTCAAAACTTTGCTTATTAAGAATTAGTTTATTGTTTCAGTTGTTTGTTTGTTTGTTTTGATTTTTGGTTTTGATTTTCTTTTTGCGGTATCGGGGGTTTGTTTGTGTTTGCTTCTTTTTCATTTCTTCCGCATTCGTTGAAATAGAGAGAATAAAAATTAAATTTAATTCGCCCTTCCAATTCTATAGGTTTGTTCGCGCACATTTGAGAAAATATCCCCACAACTCAGTCTTTCAATTTTTGTGTGCCTTAGGCTGTTACATGTATGTGTTGCCACAACAGTCATCTCTTTAGACGATCGACATATTGGATTTTGGACGGCCAAGAGAGAGCTTAGGGCTTATCATTCATTGTTTCATATAGTAATTACCGTACTGCCACAAATAATAATAATATATTCTATAGCATAAGGAAAATCGTACTTTTTCTAAGCACTGAAGGTTGCAGACATGTGATGTTTCTTTCAAGGAAATCAGCAGAGCATCAAGGACATCTGTTGATTCCTCCGAAGTGTTGTGGTCATCAATGGAAATCGGATTAAAAACAAAATTCCCATCCTTAGAAAAAAAATCAGATTAAGAACTCGTAACCTAATAGACCTTCTCCCTGGAGCGCGTGTTAACATCACCCATTTATAAACAATTGTATTGAAAGACTACAAAACAGTCTAAAGTTTGTATTGAGATAATTTGTAATGAGACACGCTAATTAGCGTTTCGTCCCAATCATATTCGAAGTTTTCACACTCGCTTCAGATCCTTTGTGAGATCGGACGCTGCGTTCTCCCAAAAAATCGCACGCTAAAACACGGATTGTTACATGATTCATAGAGACGGAAGCGAGCAGTTTGAAGATAGAACTCAGGATTGTTTAAACAACAACGAAGAGATTCATTGTTAAATACTAACTGCAGTATCTAGTTTTACACAGACTCCAAATCCAGCACACAGAAAATTTATGTTCTAAAACCTATAATATTATTTCTTAGTACAGCAGCATTGCATTATGATTACGAATTTATTTACTATTTTGAAACGCTTATTTTCTGGCTATTTTAAAAAATATTCTACGTCTTGCAACGTTTTCCGATTAGGTCTACTGGTTATTTATTTTTAAAAATACTAACTGCAGTATCTAGTTTTACACAGACTCCAAATCCAGCACACAGAAAATTTATGTTCTAAAACCTATAATATTATTTCTTAGTACAGCAGCATTGCATTATGATTACGAATTTATTTACTATTTTGAAACGCTTATTTTCTGGCTATTTTAAAAAATATTCTACGTCTTGCAACGTTTTCCGATTAGGTCTACTGGTTATCGATTGAAACATGTTCCTCACCGTCCTCGTAAGCCTGAAGTTGCGACCCATCTCGGGAGCGTGGTGAATCATCTTTTTGGTTATTTCCTTAAACAAGTCAATCACGGCTTTTTTGACATCATTCACGTGCTCGTAAGCAGTCTGCAATAAATGTTTTATTGACATTATTTCATGTCTTACACCTGTGCACTGTTGCCTAATACTGCTACAATCAGCTGGGTAACGCTGCTCCAGTGCTGGTCAAGACTTTCATACAATGTTACCTAATAGGCCATCTCAATAAAATGTTTTGTTTCCCATTGCCCGACGACCCATTGTTTTCGAAATGCAAAAAAACAATTCCAGATTCACTAGTCAAAGAAGCAAGCAATTTAATTTACAAGTACACGATCTTGTTTTTTTGACAACAATTGGTATGATGTGATGTCCTTGTCTGTCTTGTCTTTAATTAACATCGATACTAAGATTTTCAAAGGCTGTTTCGTGCCAAAGGCATTAAAGCTTGTTCCAACATTCTCAGCGAGATCGACTGAAACAAAACCTTTCGGTTCTTCATCTCCTGGCTTCTTAAATGACCCAGACCCCTTAAAGTATTCATTCCTTTATTTTGCCCGACCGACCGACCCACCATCACAAGAGAAAAATAAATATTTTATTGGGATGGTCATACTGCAACAATGCTATGTAACACCGCTACAATGCAATTTTACACAGGCGAGGCATCACCACAATGCTTGTCAACACCTCTGACTAAAACAATGTGAAGAGGACCGCTACAGTGCTAACTACTGTTATGTAACACAAACAGAATGCTTCGTAACACACCACTGTCACTCTGTATCCACGATTCAAGACATGGTTGCGTCCATTCGGTTTTTTTAATACTCGCGTTGTTTTTCATCTAAAGGGAAATCAAATTTCTCTAACGCATGCTTTGTGACACTGTTCTAAATATTTAGCTGGCTACCATTTGAAGTTAAACTGACTTCACCTAAATTAAGTCAATGCTTTACCTATGGTCACGTTTCACTTTTATGGTAAATCTCTCAAAAATTATCTTTAGCGCTTATATAACACTAGATGATGAAATAAAATTCAACTCACCTCGAATATTGTGCATGCTATTCTAGGATAGTAAACATGAACGTCGATTTCTTCTTCTGACCCATATATAGACTGGATTATGTCTCGGGCATCTTCTCTATTACTGTCAAAAAATTCTCTAAAGTCGTTTTCCACTTCAGACTGTTGGTTTAATGCTAATACGTTTTCAACCATTCTCTGATCTTGTTTCACTCGTTTTTCACAAATACCAGCAAGCCTTCAAAAAAGAAGAAAATTAACAGCGCATGGACATACATAATTGTTTTATATGGTTAGGGAATCGGCTTAGCTAAACAGCACACAGAGAAATTGATGTCTGGCTAAGATAAGGAATAGGGGCTATGGTTGACAGAACCTGGTTCAACGTAAGGAGGATAGAGTCAGCTGGCTGGAGAAGGATTGTCGGCGGTCTATGCCTGAGAAGACAGGCATAAGTGAGTACGTCATCGCGGACATTCAAATTGGAACCGGTCAAGGGCCGGTGTTGACTAAAAGGATAGCGGACTCTAAAAATGAGAATGTCTAAGGCCCCGTCCACATTGACCCGGCTAAATTTGAAAACGCATCTTTTTTTTCTCCGGTTAGGCCAACCGTCAACAATGAAACGGCGTTTTCGGTCACCGAAAACGGAGCTTTTCAAAAACGCTCACCAATGAGCGTTTGGACTTGGAGCGTGAAATAGTGTATAATTATATTTTATTGTAAATAATTTTAGAGGGCCACTGGTTTGTTAGTATTTTTTATGTTATTTTAGTGTTACCCTCGTTAAATAAAGACTTTACTTAATTTTACTTTTACTTACTAATGAAGCGTATCGTTTTCAAATTTACCCGGGTTAATGTGGACGGAAAACATTTTACGCGGCGTTTTCAAATTTACCCGGGTCAGTGTGGACGGGGCCTAAAAGAAGGGATATTTTCTTGATTAAATAAGATGGTGCATGCGCAGAACTCATCCCATAAGTTATCTAAAAATGGCATACAAAGGACCCTTAAATTTCGAGAAGAAAATTAAAAAATGAAAACTGTCAAAAATGGATAAATTTATAATTTTGTGCAGATCACAAACGTTTCGGGCATAGTCCCTTTTCAGTGTGTAACCTTTAGAAAGTGGTATGATGCGCGACTGTATATTCTAAAAGGCGCGCCAAACCGCGGGGGAATCGAACAAGCTCGAACGCAGTACGGGCGCGCTATAAAAAAAAAAAAGAAATGTCTTTGCACAGGCTATTTTTTCATTAGTTATAATATTTAGATGTGTTACCTCTGTTTCAGTTGATTCACTTCCATTTCTTTTCGTGATAAGCCAGTCTTGAAATTTTCCTCTTGTTGTTTGAACCTAAAGCGAATAAAAATGGATGAATAATTAGTGGGTTAATATGATGAACGATCTCTTTTGAAGCTATTTTGAAGAGGCTGCGAGATGACTCCTAACTCGAAAGAAAATAACTTAATTATTAGAAAAGTCAAGAGTTGTAGAAAAAGATAACACATTTCAAATCATGTTTGGGCGAACATGCCATAAAATGTCATACTGCCATGACCAATGAAGTGGACAGTAAAGCCAAACCGTCACCCAAGACCATATTTCATTTTTTTTTAAAACAGTTACATCTAGTTAAAAATTTTAACAATGCTATTGAATTTAGCTTTAGAGAAATACACGAGCGCTGGAGCAAGAAACATGAAAAACAAATTGGAACTTAGTGAAAAGCATAATTACAGTACTACAGAAAGGAACTAAGAAGTGTGGCCACTTTGAATTAATTCATATTCTTTTGCGCAGTCACTTCCTAACAAGAAGGCGAGAACAGCTTCTTTCCAATGCCCATAATTATTATCTTAAACTTTTTATTGTACATAGTTTGTTCATTTTCATTCCAAGCTGTTGAGGGTAAACAGATGTCATGAATCGCTTTCGGTATTTAGTGGTTAAAGAAAAAAATAGTAGTTAAGTTTGCACCCGCGACTCCTGTCTGAGCAAATAAAGTAAGCATGCAGATTACAAGGATCGAGCAGTGAAACTGATTTTTCCGTCATTCTTAGGCATGTTTTCCTACCTTTCCATGTAGTGCTGCAACTCAAGTTTTTTATTTTCCATTTCAGTGTTCAAGTTTTCGTTCCTGTCAAGAAAACATTTCAACATCTTACTTTTACTTTCATCGGAAAACCTAACATGATACTCAGAAACTCTTGATGCTGAATCAAATAGACTCTTGGTTTTAGGCCATCGTAACTTGATTAAAAATATAACACAAACAGCGGTGATAAACATTATGAAAAATCGCAATTTTATAAAATAGTTGCCAAAATTTTAACGGTCATACTTTTGAAAATGTATGTAGCTTAGCATACGAAACGTCAGGTTTATAAAAATGCGATTTTTCATAATGTTTATCACCGATGTTTGTGTTATATTTTTAATCTTGATGCTGATGCTTAGAATTCTTAGCTCTTTCTACACCACTTCCCTCAGTTTTTTAGTTATTTTTCAAAAATAGCTCTTAGCCGTCGTGATGGACCGTGCAGTCAGACACTCAGTCAGTGAAGTATGTTTGTTTGTTACGCCAATCAAGTTTCGGGTACTATCAGAACCAATCAAATTGTAGTTTATAAAGGGGAAGCAATCTGACACAGTTGTAGTGAGCGATTTTGTTGGAAGACTTAAGATTTTTAGGAGGTGGAATTGGTGAGTTGTGAATTAACCCTGGATTAAAAACGTGTTTTTCCTAACGCTCGCCTGCTTACAACGCACACGCCGGTAAGCAAAAGGCCCAACACAAAATTGTTATTTGTCTTATTCGAGCGTTTGTTTTGGAGAGGCTAGCTTTCCTGACCGTAGTTAAAATTAAAAATCACATAAAGCATTTGCACAAAGCAGATTTAAAGAATAATGTTGTCATTATGATGTTAATACTGTAGGCATATTTACAAAGAGTCGAAGAAATGAAAAGGAATCTTCTTTAGATTCCTAAATATAACTGGAGACTCCGTCGCGCCAAATGCAAACCGCAATAAATTTAATTAGTCTCTTGGGCGTCTTGCTCAATTTACCAATTCAGAAGTGGCGTTTGTGTTTATACCTTTAAAACATCTCGTTCAAACATTTAATGAACCGGTATAGGTTATTAACTTGGCTGTTAAAAGCAACTACGATCGACAGCAAAAACAGAATAAGAGCGTGCCATTCCGTGACAATTTGATAACTCAATTAGTTCTTGTTTGTTAAATAACATTTACAAGGAAACAAAATCTTTTGTTGAAACAGTTCTCACAGGAAACAAATACTCCAGGTGTACTGCGCTTTAAAGAACTTCCCCGAAGAGATGGTTTTCGATTTGATTCGTTAATGAGCGTGTTAAATGGAGACATGGCTTTTTCGAGAAAAACAAAAGTATCATGTTACAAAAGTGAAAAAAAAAACAATAGTATCACGTTACAGTGTTCAGCAAAAAGCCAAAAGTATACCATAACAAACAAAAGTATCACGTTACAGTTGTTAAGAACGGGCCATTTCGTGACATTTTGATAATTAAATTAGTTCTTGTTTTTCAATTAAATGATGAAAAATTCACGTATTGAATAAGACAGTTCTTACGTACAAAGTGCACGTAAAAAATATTTGTTTTCAAGCAAATTTCGTGTAAAAAAGTGACTCCGTGGGCCGCCATACACAAATTACTCAACCCATTTATTGGCATAAACCATTCCAACAGGACAATCACCCAGTCTCATCCCAAGCCACCCCATAAATTGAAAAAATAACTCCTGCACGCTTAGTGTGCCTATGTTTTATACACGTTTATACCACTTGACACTCACTTCACAGAATTTCTTCCTTATTTTAACAGGGTCACGTTACATTACATTACGTAAATCACTTACCGTAATGATTCGATTTAGCGCCCATCTTCCAATAAGCGCCCCCTGCCGAATAAGCGCCCCCCTTCGAATGTGTTTTTGTCAATAAGCGCCCCTATTCCAATAAGCGCCCCCATTCTAATAAGCGCCCCTATTCTAATAAGCGTCCCTATTGTGGATAACTGCCCCTACTGAAGTCATCAACGTCGAAAAGTGAACTCATGAACATTCACCGTACCGTACATGTATATATTTACTGCTAAAATGAACAATCCTTTTAAAAGTAACTGAACTTTCAACAATTTGTTACTCTTACTGTTTCTGTTATTGTTAGTTATTTTAATTTTTTATAAAAGTTTTGTTTCGAACATTTGGTTGTTTCTCAAAAAATTAAATAAGCGCCCTGTCCCGAATAAGCGCCCTGTCTCGAATAAGCGCCCACCCTTGAGGTGCCAAAAGTAAATAAGCGCCCCGGGCGCTAAATCGAATCATTACGGTACATTAGAGATATACTTATTTGTCACCTCCATTAACAAACAATTTTAAATACACTTCTTGCTTTTGTAACTTACAACATTTGCATACTACACTTATATTATACTTATATCAATCGTATCTATAACAAAATTCTCGATTTTGATTGGTTCTTCGCGCGCCTATTTGTAGCGTAGTTGGCGCGCGATTACGTGGGTGTCCAATTACAGGTATCCGATTTGAACAACTTCAAATTGGATACCTGTTATTGGACACCTACGCCATACGTGCGTCAATCATGTGCATTTAGATGGTTTTTTCTTGCTCTTTTCTTACTGTTTGTACAACCAATTAAATTTACCTTTGACTTTTTCACACCAAAAAAGGTTCTGAAAGACTATTTAACCTCCAGTTTTGTTATTGATAGGATTTATTAGTAATTGGAACTCGTGTCGTACAATACCCGATTTCCTCTATAGCGCGCGCCTGCAGGGAATCACGATAGTTGTATTCATCAAACCATGCGCGAGACCATGGATAGTACTACCCATGGCGAGACTCAGCAACGATGCACGTTGCTGGGTCTCGCGCAAGATTTGATGAATACAACTACCGTGATTCCCTGCAGGCGCGCGCTATAGAGGGAATCGGGTATTCAGGGAGAAATCGTGCTCGTAATTTAAAATCGGCCTCGCGCCGCGCGCTCAGCCGATTTTTAAATTACTTGCCCGATAACTCCTTGAATTGTATTCCACTCAGTCCAATTACTATTACTAATCATTTGCATCTCTTACTGTTGGTGATTTGAGTTTGGTTTGAAGTCCCAGACCATGGTTTTTGGCACAAAAGAAATACTGCATGTCTCTTTATCATAGCGAAACTGTACCTCGTAAATAGCATTTTAAACATATGTCTTCCTTTGTGGGGAACTCAAAATATCTATAAAACTCCCTGCCTCTAACATTCTTACCTTTTTCCGTACTCTTGGATCTGACGAATTAACTCTTCATTACTGCAAAATAAAACATCAAAGGACAGTTAAGGTCCATAACCTACAGAACTTTTTTTAAGAATTGTACATTTCGTTTAATGTTCTTTTGTTGATGACAAAAGAAATTTTTCCCGAGAAGTTTTAAAAAGGTCCGTAAAGGGGGTGCGTTTTATCTCTTTTATTGACACTATGCAATGGCCGTCTCATTCCGTTCATTGGTTAATACTTAAAATTGTCATAGTAAACGTTCTTTGCGCGCATCATTTGCTAAATGTAATATAATTGAAATACAAAAAGGCCCACAGTAATAATCCACCTTAATAGCATCGCAACCAACGTTGTACTTACCTTGTTTCTGACTTTTTGAGCCTACTTTCTTTGGCTCTCAAGTCGTCGATGTAATGTTGTTTTAATCTTTCTCGCTCTATTTTCTCTCTATAAAACGATCATCAATTATTTTAGTTTCTTAGTTTAAGCAGGAAAGTATCTATACCGCTTTTATTCGAATAAACGCCGCGACGTTTTTAAAGTTTTCGTGATTCGGGTTTGGCGTTTATTCTAATAATATCGTGATGCGGTGTTTATTCGAGGGCGGCGTTTATTAATATTTCTGCTCTAAAATGCGGCGTTTATTCGAAGGCGTCTAGGGGATTAATTGGAAAGATATTTTAAACAAAGAAAGCCCTGGAAAAGCCTGGACTCTGGTAAATTAATCACCGTCTTTCATTTTTTTACGTACACTGTGTCTAGGTTACGTTTCGCTGTATGGGTACGCTTGTGTTTCGGCCTTTATTCAAATGGCAGCAATCAATCATCAATCAACAGGCCCCGGTTGATCAAAAAATGAATAACACTATCCACCGGATCGCTTTTGGATAGCGTAGTTTGTTTTGTCAACACTTATCCACTGGATAGAAATTTATCCAATGGACAGCGTTATCTACTGTTTGATCAACCGGCCGAGAACTTAAGTTAGCAAAGGAGAAAATGTTGCCCCTGAGCATAACGTCGGCTCCTTACAATAGAGAGCTTAAGCAAACTACGACGGCAGCGGCAACTAGAACGACACCAAACCAAATAATAACTCTGCACGTGGGTTCTGAATCTTGGTATATTTCATAGCCGTTCTCTGCCGAACAACAACGTGAAACGACCAAACTCTGCGTATTTTGGACAACGTCAGCCACGACGGCTAATTTTGGTTCTCTCTATTTGGGTTGAACGTTCTCTTTGAATATTCAATGGGTGGTAGTTCTTAAAGCGATAAATATAAAGCAGAATACGTCCGGAAAATTGTGAAATCTCAAGTAAAATATAAATTCATTTTTAGGCGAGGACGTTAGTCTCGAGCCTTATGTTATGAAGCGATAAATCGGTTGGGCTTACAACGGGCGATGGGCGATGTGATGATTCGAACCGAGGGGGATTGGTAACTAAGAATATGGCTTGAGATTTGTTTTCCTCCGCCATCTTGGTTATTCGAGACTTTTTCGCAGCCAGAAGCCTTGACTCGAAGTAACATTAGTAGCTGATATTTTTTTGCGCTCACTTACAAACATATTGAGATATCATAGTACACAAAAACCTTATCGACACACCGAACTAAATTGTGGTTTACGAGCTGGGAGTCAGCTGGCGAGTGCTGTTTCGGCAGACCTTTGCCTTTCAAGACTGAAGTTGAACTGGATATAAAGCATTGAAAGCAATATAAGCACGGCTAATTAAACATCAGGATTGATATATTTGTGATCTGAACTACTGGCGACATTGTAACCTGAGCTTTAACTGAAGAGGAGAAGTGCAGAAGAATATATTGCCACAACTGCTGAGGTGAGCTATCAAAAATTTATATCAGTTTGCTTATACATGTACTTTATTAGCTTTTATTGAATAGCATAATGGACAAAGTATTTATGGAATCGAAATAACGATTTTAAAAGGCTAAATATCTGGTAGATGTTGTTATATTTAATTTGCTGGAATTTATAGATTACTAAGCATTGAGAGGGCTTCATTCGCGATCCCTTCTGTCAACAGAACGTTTTCGTATACTACTAGGTCAGATTTCAACATTGATTTTAATAATGGTGTGCAAAGCAGCAGTAATTATAAACAAGTGATTGTAAAATATGGATACAAACAAACTTATTTCAGGCTTTACCACTGATAACAGAACTACAATTGATCACATTTATACAAATCTAAATAAATCAAGAGTCCAAACTGGTGTTCTCAAGACACACTAAAGTGACCTTAAAGCTGGGTGGTTTAATAGCAACCAAAAAAGAGTATATACATTTTTGTAGACCATAATAACTAGTAAATGATTTAAGAAGCATAGTGTACATGTAGAAAGATGTGTTTCAGAAAAAAAAATTTAAGTAACTACTTATGTTGCAATAAATTGTTGTAGTTAATCAGTCTTAGTGTCTAAACAAATATGTGTAAAACAGTTATAAAATTTTTAACAATTGATTCTTTCTTTTATTATGTTTACAGAACAGAATTAAAAAACAACAGAAAACATCCAAAATAAAGTTTTCAAAGAATCCACTGACAGCTGTGTTTTGTCCTAATTGCTTCAATATGTTTAATCTGCACTTTGTCAAGAAGCAGCATGAATGTGGCTATTGCATTGGAACTGCTTTGACTGGAACTGGTTATTGGCCTCTATTCTGCCTCTATGCAATATATAGAAAGCCCAATCCTCACTATGAATGGCAGATATATTTAAACAAAACACAGCGAAAACCATGTAGCAATAACACCTAAGTTAAAAAAATAAACTGTGTAAAACATCTCTGGATTTGCTACTGAAAGATCCTTCAATTCAAATTCATTACTGGCAAACCACTGTATCAACTCTACTTCCTAGACTCCACATGTACTGTATCAAGATGTTGGACTTATTGGACTTACTTGCATCACAAATTGTACAGAAAGTGCAAACAACTTTTAGCCCCATTTAAATTTAACAAGAGTAAATCAAGATGCTATATCAACTTTACTTCCTGGAAACTTGTACTTCCTTGCACTGCGTGTTTTACCTCTAAATGATATTAAGTTTTTGGACTTACTGCACAAAATTTACATTACAGATTGTACAGTCAGTGCAGACATCTTATTAGAGTTGTACGAATGAAATCGTGCCAATTTTGTGATCAAAGCAGCTTACAATTTGCCTTTTATTAATTACAGTAACATTGGTTAGAAACTAACCTTTCGTTGGAATGCACAACAAACCCATTTCCCCCCCTTCTAAACCCATTTCCCCCCCTTTTATAGCAAATGTCTCGGTGTCTCAACTTTCGACTTACAGTGAGGAGCCCAAAAGGGTGATCACTTTTAATGTACTAACAATTTTCCCTGCACGAAAGAATGTGAATTAATTAAAAGTGGTCACACATTTGGGCTCCTTGCTGTAAATCACACATCTTTTGGACTCGCATTTTCACTCAATAGACATTTTTGGCTTTGTCAGTGTAAATTGCCCATTTCAAAATCACATGATGCTCCCCAGAGAACTTGTTTTAAACTATCTGAATACCAAGAGAATTTTTCTGAAAGGAGTGATTCTCAAGAGTGATGTCACAGTCTGAAATAGGACAACAAAAAAACGAAGCCCGAAAGGTCTCTTCTCAGTTCTTTGTCTGGAATTTTTAACATACTGTCTTGCTTTACTGGAACGTCCTCGCCTTAGTATGCATTGCATACCGGTTACTACCAGACGTTGTTGTCGACATTGCCGTCGTCGTTGCTTAAGCTCATTAATTTATTTCACCATCACTGTGATTCCATCTCAGCAAGTATTAATATGTGTTACCATCTAATTATTTATTTGCATACAATCTAAGATCGTATACCATGGTAATTAATGCAGGATAACAATCTGTATCAGCCCATAACGAGTTCAAGTTATTGATCACTTCATATAATTGAATTCCATTAGAATTCCTCACTGATCATTGAATTTAGCAGTGTTAAACATAAGACGTTTAACTGCAGTGTATTATGTATGAAGAAAAAAACCCGTTAGAATACAAGGAGAAAGTTGTCTAAAACACAACAAATATTGACACTGCAGAATAGCGAGGATCTGTGAGCCAAGCGAGTGCTAATAGGATTATTTGAAGTGTGGGCACAAATAAACAAATTTGACGGGATGGAACGCTGAGAGAAAGCTGTGAATGCGATGGTAGAAGATAACACGGGGCAACCAAACTCACGATACAAGAAATCCAGGCAATCAATGGTTTATGCAGGCGGTACCAGTGGAACGCGACTCTCTAATATAAGCAACATTATGCTGCGCTGTCTGCCACTGATTTGGGAGACTTTGAAAATCCAGTTGTAGACACTACTTTTCGTATCTTGAGTATGAGCTGCTTGTGAAGGTAACGGAACAGAAGTCATCTCTGCAGCTGTCTTACATGGCAATCTACAAGCTTTCTTGAGGAAGATTTTCTCGCATGCACGTCTTCACTGTTGTTTCTAGCTCTCTAGGATAGCTGGTCCGTTATCTTATCTCGACTTAGAATTATCACTTGTTTTCTTGTATTCCACCAAATAACCCACAAGCGCTTGCAGGTATACTGTCAGACCAAGCCAACATTCTTTTGTTAAAAGCTACCTATTGTCAGAAGAACAATTCCACTTACGCTTTGTCTTTTGCGACTGATTGTTGCTGATTGCGTTGCACCTCTTTCTCCAAATCCTCTTGCTTTGAAAGAAGCTCATTTCCAAGCTCTGCAATTCTAATATCAGGCATAGAAAGTGGAATTTTTCATCTATTTCTGTGTTTCCATTTTAAAGGAAACTCTAACTCTCTATTGCCCTGAATTTCTAATAACACACATAAACTGACTAGTTATGAAGTAATTAACCAATTGTTAATTAATTTTGCGCGAGTGTCTTGAGGAACACAATCTCCTAATATTACAGAAATTAATGTCATCGGAAGCTACCAACCAATACAGCACTTTACATACTCCTTTAACTCCTCTTATTCCACAACAAAATATGGTGCTGTGGAGCGCAAAATTTGAACAAGAGAAAGGTGTCATAATAGACAGCTTCCCCTACTTTTCTTATCTTCCTTTCACGAACATAATGTTGAATTTTTTCGGCGGTGTGGGTCGATATCTAGTGATCCTGGCACATGTGAAGCAACTGAATCTGTGGCTTATTTCTACCAAAGTCATAATATGAGATAATGTTACGCAAGTAATAAGTGCAAGGTGGGTTATGTGCCTGTGATATTAAGCATTAATATACAATCTTCGTTCACTGTCCAAAATCCACGCGCGCAATTGGTTAAAATAGATCACGTGATTTTGCTTTACCTGTAAATGTCTTCAGCTTCAAGGCTTGTAGAAGTGGAAGAAAAATATATTCTTCAAATTATCAACGATCCAATATCAAACAAAATCGAAGAGGATAACAACTTGAAGCGCTTTTATGTTCAAAGGTAAACTGCAGCTCAATAAATAGATTTTTGTGTGCGATTGACTAGCTTGTAGTTGCTTGATTGTGAAAGCCATCGACTCGCTTTGAACAAGTTTCTCGCTGACTGTTCACTGCTGTTTTTATGAACGACCACAGCTGATGAACGACTTTACGAACCATTTTAAGCTTTATTTCTGTACGGGTTATTTGTGAATTTTATATTATTGATGTTATCCCGTGTAATTATGTATTACTAGACTTCTTTAATACTTTTAAACATAAAGCTTATTGTTTGAAGTTCGTTTAGTCGATGATCGCTTGCAGTGTACTCAGATTGTATATTAAAAGGGTTAGAGTCTGTTCGTTCGTGTTTTGTTGACAAATAAACGCACTTGCTGGCCTCACAATGAACTCGAAATTTTCAATACTGCACTAGGCTACGCCTCGTGCAGTATTGAAAATTTCGAGTTCATTGTGCGGCCAGCGCGTGCGTGTATTTGTCAACAAAACACTCACAACAGTCTCTAACCCATAATTACAGAATGTAATAAGAAGTAATGCATTTTAGACTCTATCTGTGCACGTTCATCACATTTCAACTTATTAATACGTATATTACCTTGCTTCCAACTTATTTATTTTAGTTTTCTGATCTCTACAGCACTCATCGCTTTGTTGTTTTACCATGTCCAACTCTTCTTTCGTTTTTGCTAGTCTACAAAATAAACACAAAAATATAACCATTGAAAGTAGCCTTTTTATATAAATGCTTCTGTTTTTGTTATATAAACACAAATTATGCCTGTGCTCTGATTGGTCGGTTTCTTATAATTATGGTTGTTTTCAATGGTAATATGTGATTGTAGGTCACGTACAGTTGCCAGCCTTATTGATAGGATAAAATAAGTTACGCCTACTTTTTATTTAAAAAGCAGTCTGAAGTAAATTTTTGTACTCTTGCCTGTACACGTCTTGGGTTTAGAAATATCCTTGAGTCTGCTAATTTCACCCTTAACTTTAAAAATGGCAATCGACTATTTTGAGCAAATCTTGATTAACTTTTTCTTTATCGCTATCGGGCGACGTACATATACCCTAACGCCATTCCTTCGCTAATAACTATAATGAAATGTAGTGTAAAATATCACCCGCAAATGTATTGTGATCCTAATAAGCAATTAGAATACTTGCTAAAGAGACATTGTAACATTCCGTGCTTATGAATCCCACTAACGTCTTTTCTTTTACAGCTAATTCTTCCCTACTGCGTTGCATCTCTTTGTCGTAATCCTCCTGTTTTGAACGAAGCTCCCTTCCAAGTTCTGCAATTCTACAAGAAGTTGAACCAAATCGTCAGAACAATTAAACAAACTGATTCATGCCATTGGAAACTGGCATGACACTCTCAAAATATCTTAAAGCATGTGGCTTTAAAATATGCGTGAGTAAATAAGGAATAAAGGAAGCTTAATGTTATAGCTCCCTATGAATTCAATAACCTATACATTCGCCTCACTCTCCATTGAGCTTCAAATCCCCAAAAGAAATAAGATAAGTAACAAATGAAATCATGTATCTCGTGGCAGTTGTGGTTCACACCTTTACTCCTACGAAAAATTAAACTAAAAAATCTCCTAACAGACCTAACAGTCACAGCAAGCAAAAAGATACTTGAGTGTTACGGTGCGGAAATCTTGCATTAAATAAGTGACAAACAGGTCCAAAAGAACCTGTAGAAAAACAGTTCCTGTACGTCTATTATAATTTTACTATGTTAGCAACAAATATATTTTTTCTCTATTATGGATATTGATTCTTACCACTTCAACTAAATGATGTCGTTATTCGGAACTGCAGGTCTCATTTTTTTGGTTTATAACCAGTTCAAAAATAACCAACTTATACGGTACACTTGGAGAACGGCGCGCTCGGGCTATCAGAGGCAGGTTATTGACCATCAATTTCAGTGATACTCGACGTTTTTGCAATGAATCAAAACTCATTAGGCTTCCTTCAATCAAAACTTATAATTACCTTATAATAATCTTAACTAACGGTCATTTTACGTTTTGAGTGACAGAAGCCTGTCGCAAACTGCCTATCAAGGCCAAGTTGTTGATCATCAATTTCAGTGATAAGCCACCTCAGTTGCATTGAACTAGAACCCTTAGGCGTCCGTCAATCAAAGCTTTATATGACCTTATATGGCAATAAAATAAATAAAGTTTATTCTTTGACGTACTGGTCTTGTTTGGTCTTTAAATCTTCTTTTGTCGTCCTTAACTTTGCCTTGAGGTCTTTGCACTTGCTTTGGTGGTAGTTTTTATCTTGCTTATCCCTATGAATAAGAAAAGGTTGACGTCATATATGGCAGTTTACATATGCAATGAACAGATAATCAAACTATGTCAGTTTACCTTTGAATGCGTGGCAATGAAAAGGTCCCGAACTATATATATATATATATATATACATTCTTGTTAGCAATATATAAAGGTACAACTTTTAAAGAAACCTTTAGGAATCCTTGCTGCCATCTTCAGAACTGAAGATGTCATTAATGCAAATTAAACTTCGCACATGTCTCTTAAGGTCGCGGGGGACACCTTAGGCTCATCATTATGCATTTATTTAAAGCGTATGCACGAAGTGCAACGACTGACATCGACAACTTTACGAGATATTTATGACTGGACAAAAATATGGGCGCGTGCGTGTGATTTGTAAAAAATCCCTGTTTCTTTGATATTTTAACCAATTTAAAACAACACTTAGCGATATACGTTCATATAGATTGTAGGAAGTCTTTGAGCTTATTTTCATTTGAATTTGAATATTTCTGCAACTCAGAGTAATCACAAAAATATTTGGCATAAACAATCGTGCCCTTTTTAAAAACGCATTGTTCTCACCATAAAAGCGTGGAATATAATTACATAATTACATCTCTCCTTGGCAAAATGATCGTATTTAGGTCGGGACACCTTCGGAAATCTCAAAGTTTGGACTTTTCCGACAATTTTGTGGCAGAGGATACAGCGCGGATACAGAACTTCATTACTAGATACTGCAGATAGGTAAACTATGAATACTGTAGTGTGTCATAACAGAAGCGGAATTTTAAAAGATCGCTTTTAGAAAGAGGTAGAACACATTAAATTCAAATTTGCGCACTTAAACCGCCATAACTTGCTGGCAAACATTAAATCAAAAAATCCGCTTCTGCTATGACACTCTTGAGGTATTGACTGATTAGCTTTTGACAAGATCACAGTGTGCTGTCTCCTACTCGTTCCGCAAACTCTGCCACAAAATCATGTTTTTCCCAATTTGGCACTAACGAGGCTATAACATCGCCGTTAAATGCAATCTACAGCTGTACCAAATAAAAGACGACATTCACAATCTTTCGTCATTTCTTTATGTCTCTGTAAAGTTTGAGCTTAATCGCACCCATAACAGCTGAGAAATAAGCGTTTTAAAAGATGCAGGTCAAGCAAAATTTCCCTTCATGAATGTATTCATGCAGTTGGTATCCCCCGCGACCTTAAGATTAAAACCACCTACTAAATAGAGCAAAAATTGCATCTGATAGTAATAAACGGACAAAACATTATAGAAAATGAAACAAAATCTAGTTTAGTCCTTCCCTAAGCCTGTCTTAGTTATGTCTTATTTTTGTTATCGAGTATGTCAATATTTATCTAAACCTACTATATCTATGTGTTTTCCTTGTTCATTTTTTATAAATATGTAAAACGGTAATATTTATATTATCATAATTCTCTCTGTGTAATTTCAGCGAAACGTACTTATTAAAGAGTAATAAAATACAAAAAGTAAATCGTCCTAACACTTTCTTCTAAAAAGTTGCCTCGTGGTTATTACTTTTTTTGTGAGTTAATTTGCTATTTTCGTACAAGATTTCTTATTTTCAGATGAGATTACAAAATTGAAACCAGCATGGCGGACATTGCTGTAACTTTCCGAATATTACTTTTTCAATATCTTTGTCGAATCGACCTATACTCAACAATCTCAGTTTTTTATATATTTTGTGGTTCAATTTTAGCCTTCATACAATTTGGTATTTTCCTTTGTTCTTGTGCATATGGTAATATATAATAGTGAATATAAAACAAGGAAAAATACCAGCATGTACAAAGGGTAAAATTGAACCACAAAATATACATGTGAGCAAACTCGTTATTTTATCATCAATGTTAAGCAATGACTTAAAATAGCTGCAAACCAAAGATCATGAGTCAATTGTAAAATTTGTGTTTACCTAGTTTCGCAGTGCACAATTTTTCTCAGCTAAATATTTGCAGAATTTTTTGAGTATTTCCCAAAACCCACCCTTTCCTTAGCTCAAATCCATGCAATTAGATGATGGTACATAAATTGATAACTAAATTTATTTTGCTCACTATACTGTAAGCAGGCGTTTTCAGAAAAGAAGCGCACACCAGTGATACAAACCTGTTTTCTTCTTTTAGCATTTCCACATCTTTGTCATGTTGCTTATTTTTTAACTCCAGGTTCGAAATCGTCTGGTTTGCGTCCTTTAGATCCTTCTCTAAACGAGTTATTCTTTAATGGTTAAAGACAAAATAAGATAAATTAAACTATATGTTTTAACATTATAAAGTTAGGACTTACCAAAATAATGCCAAGATTTAGACAGTGGGATTCGTGGGATACAAGTTTTAGAGCGGTCGAATATTTTAGGCAGTTTTTCTTTACTTTCGGCGGATTTCATTCATCATGAAGAGGAGGCATCAGCAAGTATCTATAAACTAGTTGCTTTGTGTAAATATATTTTCATTTTTCTCACAGAAACTCGTTTCACTACTTTTTTAAGTGTTCCACACCCTGAACAAAAATCCGGGACAATTTCTTTGACAAATGGTGCGGAAAAGTCCCCATTTTTCACGTATAATGTTTCTAGTAAAGTTCCAAACAATTTAGCAAATCAGTATAAGATACTAGTAAAATATCGAACTTCCAACAGTGGATTCGAAGTGATAACGTTATATTTAAAGTACTTTTTTGTATAGCATGAACCGATTAAGTGAATTTGCTACTCCCCCTGAATGGAATGCTAGTCCATCGCAGATTACATCTCAGCATTCTGTAAGGTTGCCCTCACAGGCCGCTAATACCAATATCTACACCTGGGTTTAGAGAGGCCCTGTGAAAGTAAAGAGTGTCTTGCCCAAGAACACAACACAAGTTAAGCGGGCTTTAAGATTAATTGCAAAATATTTCAATATACATATATTTATCTTTTCGTTATATTTCAAATCATTAAGTTAGCAACATTAATATAATTGAAACTGTAAGCTATTTTAACTGTAAGCAATTGTAAGCTTTGTTGTATTGTAAGATTTTTTCGTATTGTGAGCAAGTTAGTGTTGACAGTTAAGTGATAAGTGTTGTAAATAACGTCAATATTGTAAGTAACGCTAGTAAATTACGTTAGTATTGTAGCGGTTGTCAGTATTGCAATAAATAAAAAAAATAATAATAAAAAAAGTTAAGCGGGCTCAAAACTGATTCTGAGTCCAGTTACGTTTTACCATATACTTTTCACCAATTACTTTTTGCCATATAGTACTGTACTGCTTTTGACAAAATGAAACTTACTGTTTTTCCAGTCTTTTCTGTTGCGTCTGCCATTGCTCTCTTTTGTATTCCAGTCCTTCTTTATTCCCGGATAATTCTCTTTAAGTAGAAAAAAAGCTTCCCTTTTAAAAATTTGGTTTCGTGTTCGTCTTTGACAATCTTTTGCGTTTCATCTAAGATTTTTCCTCGCCATACAAACAGACAATTGTACAGAACTTGTATTACTTTTGTTTCATTGCTTTCTACCAGCTGCACAGAAATGTCAAAACCAAAACCTCTACTAACTATGCCAAAACCTAGAGAAGGAGACAGAAGTAATTTATAGAGTAAAAAAACAAACAAGCAAATAAATCCATTAAAGCATAGGTTACCCTTTCATACACCTATCATGGAAAATGGTACCGGTATCACAAACCTAGAGTACGCACACTGTATTCAGTTTCTATATATGATCATAAATGCTTAAAATGAACAAGCACAATCATCTGCCATTGAAGCAAATCTTGAGATATTTATAACAATTTTTGCGTTTCTTTCTGTCGGAGATAAGCTTTGTAAATACTGATTCAATTTCGCACCATATTGCAATTCAATGTATTTAACCTGATCTCAGTGGGATTTCAACAAAAATTTTATCAGCCAGCAGTAAGCAGATTGTCGGTTGCGTGACGGGTCCTTACTGTGTTTAAAATTATTCACAGATCACATAAACGTGTCGAAAACAACGTAATAGTAACGTACATTTTACACACCTTCTATAAATCTATTGAAATAAAGTATTGCATACGACTTACTGGCGTACCCGTTATTATTGCCTGCGACAGTTCTGTCCTTTTTCGTCATGTTCGCTTCCAGTTCGACGAAGTGTTTATGTAATTCTGGCAAGACAGTAAATATGTTTCGATTCTCTGTGAGTACGGCATCTAAACATTGCAGAAATTTTGTGACTTGACCAATTTTAACTTCCTCTTCTCCTTGTCTTAGATGTTCTTGCGTTTCCGCCATTACTACATATCTTACAAATACTAGCTTCTCTGAACAAAATCAAACCTGTAAAATTTGATTGAGCAAATATGTGGTATTTAAAGAGTTTATTGATAACTACGTATATTTTTCCCGGAAAAACCGGAACTAAAGTTACATGAAAAATAAAACCATTGTCTGTTAATCTTTTGTTCACATCAGCTAATCTGTTACGATTGGTCGCATCTGGCGGTGTAAATCTGTCAAATGATGCTTTTCCACAGGCCAACAAAGAAAAAATAAAGAAAAAAATACGAAGCAGGCAATAAATGGTAAGAAATTCACCAACCTTACAACAACATTTCGTTTCAGTCATTAACATGCAATTATGACATCTTCTTTCCAAGAATATAAAACCAAAGAGCAAATTATGAACTTTCAGTTTCCGAGAATTGAGTAAACAGATGCTTTGACACGAAGATCGTTTATATCAAAAGGTGTTTGGAATTTCAATAGGTGGTTTTCACTGTCACGCCGCGAAAAAATAAAATCCAAAACTATTGAGTAAAAAAAATCAAGAATATTACAGGTTGTAGAAAACTACTATATAAACTACTTGTCCAAGTCTCAGGTCTGTACGTTATTCCGCACTCCAGTTATCCGTTAAAATGTTTCACGCAAATTTAGAGAGCACAGTTTGGAAACGCCATGTTGGAGCCCAACATGCTTGGGCTCCAACATGGCGTCCGGAAATCAATGAAAACATCTGGCATTAAATTCTTCTACAAAAAGTGGTCAGATCACCATCATAAAAAAGTAAACATTCACATAAACACCCCTCGCAAAATCTCAACTGAACAGGAATAGGGATTTCAGAAGTGACCATCTTTGATCTCGTGTACGGTGGAACTCCGAAATTTAAAATGCTCTATCTAGCTTAAAGACGCCGAACGCTTTCGAGCTAAAAAGAAACCTTCAAAAAGATATCTATTAAGGACGTCTTATAGCCAATGAAGGATCAAAACTCAGGGGTTTTACGATTCTGGGTTTTAGAATTTTGATGACACGAAAAACCAAAAATAGGCCCTTTGTAGCTACAATGCAGGACATTAAATCTTGGGACACTTATGAAGGCGATCTCTTAGTCATACCAGATATATTTTTGTACGTAAAGAATGGGTTTGGCACTGTTCTTGTTCATTGCTTCGCCCCCCCCCCCTCTCCCCCAAGCAATGTTGACAAACTTATATGCCCTGATCTTGGTGTGTGAGATGGTCAATTCTCAACATTGTTTGGGGGGAAGGGGGACAAGCAGTCATTTGGCCCAGAATTGTGCTAAGTGTCCCAACATTAATGTCCTGCATTGTAGGCTATCACGTGAGTTACTTTTCATAAATTTATGGCTATAACTTAAAGAATGCCAGAAATTAAAAAAAGTTTGAACTCTTTGGTGTTAAGGAATGCGATTTTATGACGGTTTAATTAACAAATGGTAAACATCAGAGCGTGCACTATTGAGTTACAGATGCGCGCGGGAGGTTGCTAAGCACGAAAGAAGCGTAAGAGTCGCTCGAGGCGATAGCCGAGGGCGAATCTAGCTTCTTGAGTGCTTAGCAAACCTCCCAAGTGCATCTGTAACTCAATAGTGCATGCTCTGACGTTTACCATTTGTTTTATAACATAACACAAACACCTTGGTGTAAAAGATGTGGTTTTAGTGGCGCTTCACCGCACGGAAATGGTTGTGTAGTCTTACATGACAAGAAAAAATAGGCACGCGAAACTTCATTCACAAATTGCACAGCAGCGCCGTTCACTCAATCAAAAAGTATTTACATTTCCTGAAATCTGCTGAAATATCGATCAAGAAAAGTTCTTTCTGAGGTCTGTAACTAATAATCGGTACAATTCTTATGTGTACTTTAAACGGAATACAGAACAGTCAGAAAGTGGAAAACTGTCATTTAAAAATTGATTGAAATCCAGAGGAGGAACCGTTAAAAACGATTTGCACGTTTTGAACACTGCAGTCGCTGAAGAGCGATTTCGGTGCCACTTGTTTGGTCTGGAACATGGATAGATGCTGAGACTGGCTAACTTCTTTTGGATGACTTTGGTTGTTGCATGGTAGAAGCAAAAAACGCCTTCGACAAAACTTGGCTACAGTTGTGTAACTGGGAGATGGAAGGCCGCGAGTTGTAGCTGACTAGAGACTGCGCACTGCGGTGTCCTGAAATGGCCATAATGTGGCGGTTTGAAATTCCAGCGTTGGACCAGAGAGTGATAGCAGTGGCTCTTACACAATGGTTTGTGTAAATTTTGGATAAACGCGCTTCTTCACTGATGATCTTCATCATTTTTGCGAGGCTGTTCATTCCAAGTGGGCGTGCTTCGAACCAAACGGCATCTTCAGCTCTGCAGTTTTTCTTCGGATACTGAAAAAAGGCGGTGCAATTTGGATTCACTTTCTGAAGACAGAGCTTCAAGGCCTTGTAGCCGTCACCTTGGTCTTCGGTTTCGTACATTCTAGCTTCTTTTTCTGTACTTTCAACGTCCTTTAACCCTCCGGGATGATTCTTGAATAATTCATCGTGGCTCATTGTTGCGTAGTTCCTCCCAGCCGCATCGCTTTCAAACTTGAAGCTCTTCGTGGTGAGGCTTCTTTGACCTTCACGGTCCCTTCTGTAAAAACACCAGGACGACATGGAACCAAACGTTCCTCAGCAAGGAACGTGGGGATGACAAGGAGAAAACTTCGCTTGTTTTCAACTTCTGCAGGTCTTCTTCCTCAATTGCAGGTTTGTGCGTGACATTTTCTTTGCCGCTTCGTTTTAGATTTTTAATTTGTGCATCTAGCATTAGGTTGGACCTAGCGAATCTCGGGCCTGTGGAAATTTGTAGGCCTCTGTTATTTGGGGGAGCATTTAAAAATCTTTCTAGGTTGATTTGCTGTACTCTTCGCCTTTTTTTGTCCTCGCTTCGGCATAAAATCGGCGAAGATTTTGATCGAGCTGGCCCATTGTCATCGCTTTAAGCGGGGTTTGAATATTTTTTTTCTGCACACTAAGCTGAAAATTAACATAAAAAGAAACGGGCCATCAAAATAAGAATAGCGATAGAAATCAATTCCAATTTATTTTCATCTGTTAAGCTAAAAAAGTAAGCTTTTGAAAAAGATAATCGAAATAAAAAGATTTTTTCACCATTGTTTACGCACAGCATTTAATTGGGTTATCATTAACATAACTAGAAAACGCGAACATTTTTAAAGCTAAATGTTTTATAATTTCGTTGTCTTTTTATCAGATTAAGCTTATAAATATGTGCCAGCCTATCTGTGGTAGCTATTTATTTACCTTTAAATGCTGTTACAGACCAGTTTGTGACTTCTTTCATCTTCTTTGAATGTCTTTCGCTCACGAGCTGTTCGAGCTCACTCTCACTGAAACTTGCAAATCTCTTTGCAGGTGGCTCTGGAAAAAAGCTTCCGCGGAACAGGTCAAAAGATGGCGTTTCAAGTTGATCTTGAGATAACTGTGCAGAGAGCTCGGCATTTGCGGTAGAAATGACGTCGGACATTTTCGTCGCAACAATTTTTGCAAAATTTGTCTTTGTAAAAATTAGCTCACACGTCAGCAGCATACACCCATGGGCAAATAGTAGATACTTAATTGACCAATCCGAGCGCGCGCTCTACTTAAGTTATGTTATAACTTAGATTGGTATGGTAAAAGTAGCTGGAGGGCAAGGCCTTGCCCTCCAGCAACATTTTCCATTCAACTGTCGTATAACCCTACTCTTTAATGCCAGAAGCCTCAAACTTGGCCATATTGCTATTTTTTTGACATGCTCTTTCCATTCCTGTCATTTTTTAAATGGTAGCCCGTAAAATAAAAGCTTTAGTAAAAATTTGGTCACGTGACCCCAACTGCAAAGGACCTATTTCTACTGAAGAATAAGAGACCGGTTTCGAGCCCAATCCTTTTCCAGAAGAAGTGTACAACAGATCACGGACCGTACGCTCACAGTGAATGGATTCACATATCTCTATCGATACTGAAATACCAAGCGCATTTTGTCTGGTGAAAAACTTGACAACTTCTATACTGGACTGCACTGGTCTTCTTTCCAATATAGTAACACTAGGAGAGAGGACGAAGAGCTCCCCAAATATTTGGGTCGCGTTCTATTGGGATTAACGATTTTTGGTTGGTCGGGTTGATTATGTTTTTCCATGTTCTATTGGAAAAAAAATGTTTTCGGTTGGTTTGGTTGATTAACTTTTTTATCGGCATCAGATTACAACCCCAGACAAAAAGAGTTGGAAAGGTATTAAAATCAGGGCCGATTACAGAGAGATTCAAATTCACTTCTGAAATCCCTATTCCTGTACTGCTATAAGATCCCCCGCTCCGCCTATCCATGATTGTTGGCTCCTCACTCTACAATCTTGTGTGTATAAGGTCGCTATTAGCTCAGCATTGCATAGGTAAAGGGTAGGGCAAGAAGAAAAGTGCAAAGCTTCCCAACATTTTTGTCTGAGGTTGTAGGTATTTACGGTTGATCAATCTTCGACAATCCTGAAAACGGTTTTTCTCTATAGAATAAGGCAAAAATTCATACCAGTCAATCAAATGAAAACGGTTGATCCCAGTAGAACACGCGCCGAATGGTTAATTATCAACCATCCTAACCGACACCTGTTGAAAAGGGCCGAATTGAGAGCTTAGGGTTAATTCCTAGCGAGTTTCCATTTTTTAAACAACATAAGGGTCTCGATACAAAACTTTACCCTAATAAATAAACACTCCCTCTAAAATCAAATGTCATCCCCCTTAAAAAATGCACCTATTTGTGCCATCTCATCTCAATAACAGATAAATTATTAAAGGTGTTCACACAATAAAACTGATTTTCGTCATTTTTAATTCATGTGACAAGCGTCTGGTATTTGATACACTTTAGCAAAACTCTCATTCTAATAAAACAATACAAAATAATACTTTAACTTTAATTACTCTAACGATTTTAACAACACTTGAAATATAATAAGGGTTTTAATACACGTGTAAAGATCAAATCTTTACAGCAGAAACAAAACAGCCCGATGGAACACGACCTTAGTTTCATTTTGTCAGAGGCTTAAAACAGACTACTTGTTTAATCGCACGGACAATTAAAAAGCAAAAAAAACCTTTAAGGGTTAAGCAGTTACAGCAAGGAGCCCAAAAGTTGACCACTTTTAATTAATTCACATTCTTTCGTGTAGTCATTAGAATTGCTTGCAGTTGACATTTGATTGAATTAAATCTGCACGTAAGAATGTGAATAAATTACAATGGTCACACTTTTGGGCTTCTTCCTGTATCAAAAATTTCCCGAATTGGAAAAGGAACTTGAAACACACAAGTAAAAACCGCTAACAGATACCGAGCCAGGATTCGAGCTCGGGACTTAAGCTTTTACTCCGGTTTGCTTGCAGTTAGCTTCCACCTCGGTTTGCTTGCAGTAAACTTTTATTTGTTGGTTGGGGCAATACTACATATACTTACTAAATATAGTGTAAAAATTTCAATATCATAGCAACAAGGGTTTTTAGAGTTTCACACTGTTCAAATACTAAAAATAGTTCTGACTTGAGTCCCGAGCTCGAGTCTTGAGCTCGAATCCCGAGCTCGAGTACTAGCTCAAGTCCTGGAATTGATTTTAGTTTATATCCGTTTTCTCACTCGCAAATTATAATCAAGACACGTATGTAATATTGACTTTGTTTCGGGTCAGTAAAAAAAATCAATGCCGCGATTAAATAGTAAAGTCCATTAATTAGTGTTCTTTGCTTATTCTACAATGTTATGAGATGATTAAAGGAAACTGATTCTCAGTTTACAACTAGCCCTTTTTTGCATGGTAAAACCGCTGAACAAATATCATTTTAAACGTATCGGAAGGCTGTGCCTGCGCTGTGTTTATGTAAAAGTCGTGTCTGCAATTAAGGACTCATGTCTGACAGAAAAAGTCCAGGGTGGTTTGAGCCTTATTTCCGCTTGAAACATCCCATGATGTGGCGGTTATTTCTGTTCCTCCAAAATACATGCTTACTTCAATATTTCTATCTTTACCTCTCCAGGTATCAGGGGACTGAACTACAACACTCCCAATCTTGGTCACTCCGGGGTCAGTAGTAAACTTTGTCTTAGGATTGCTTGTGACGTAAAAGCTAGTTTTTATTTCCTTTCTGTTTGCCAGCAAAGGGTGATATGTTTTCGTAATTCTCTGTCCCAGTTTAACAACTTCATTTTCCTTTACGAAAAGACGAAAACAATCTTCACACTTTTCCACGCCATCCACGATGAATTTCTTTTCCTCGGGATGAACGCCTTGGATAAAATCACGTGAACAACCGGCACCATATGTTGTGCTGACAACCCTTTCGGTTATCTTGGATGGCTTCTTGCCAAAGATCACAGCACCTTGAACGACTGCTATGGTGGCATGATGAGGAATTAGTATTCTACACCGTGCAGAAAACTCGCTTTTTATTTCTTCTTGTAAGAACGCAGCTTCAGCAAATCCGCCAACGAGAAGCATGGTTTGCACTTTGGAGAGCTGTGGTTTCCTCAGCAGGGTTTTCAAATGTTCTTTGATACTCTCCACCACAGGAGTAAACAATTTCTTCATCATTCCTGAACTAAGAGAGAGATACTCGTTATTCTTTAGCTTAACTTCTTTCTCTCCATAGCGTTCCATGGCTGGACTTCTGGTCTGATTTACCATGGACACAAAACTGCGTGGTAACCGGATATTGGTCATCAAACTACTGTCCAGGATACGTTTCCCTCGCTTTTTTGCTTCAAACTCATTCATCAGTGAGAGCCAATCAGAAGGAAACTGCTTTTGGTAGGTTTGAAGCTTTTGTGCACTGAAAAACTCCTCCAAAAGACTTTCGAACCGTTGGTTTACGTAAATTCCACCGTAAGGACCCCCTGTAACCTTGTGGATCTCTTTGATGGTGCCGTCGCCTTGTATTTCATGAACTGTCACATCAAGGGTGCCCCCTGTGGAGGAAAATCGATTACAGTTTAACGTTAATGGTACGTTATTTTCTGAGGCCCTGTTTCAGCGGATTTTCCCTCCTTCCCTTTCCCCTTCCGTAACTGCAACAACAGTATTCTTCCCCCAGTATGGATATTGTGTAATACGTCCTTTTAGGTTCGCATTATAAGATAATGACGTCATATAACGTAGTAATTCCGTCATGATTTCTGACATATTGATTACCATGAAAACGACAAGTTCTTTAAGCAATGTCATGTAATAAAAAATTGTAGCCGGATAAACTAAGAAAGTTGCATAAATTTTGCTTAACTAAAGAATTACTAAAGGCGTTTAAAGTCTGCACAGGAAGCATGCGGAAGAAACCTCTCTCCCCCTTGTCAATTACAAATAGGAATAATACGCGTGTATGATTAATATGTGCTCTTTTCTTGGTTACATGATCGAATAACTGAAGAACTTAAACAAACAAAGAGCATCTAGATACATCCAGAATATTTTTTTCGGGTGTTGATGTTATGTTGTTATGTTTTTTTGGGGGGGAGAGAGAGTCCTGTAAGGGTACAATTTACCTCCAATGTCAACAACCATGTAATGTGTGTTTGGTTGAGACAGTATTCCATCCACAGATCTGCTGCCAGTTTCTGCTTGAAATTCACTCATGTTCCTCTCTTGACAGAAAATTGCCGCAGCTTCCGGTTCCAAGGCGATAATAAGTTGCTCGGCATTTTCTGGCGACCCCACGCCAGCCTAAAAAATAAATAAGGTGACACATAATTGTTCTAAAACTCTTTCAACACAGGCCGAAATGAGCTATGTATGAAGCCGTTGGGAAGCGAAAACACTTAGGTCAATATAAAGCAGATTGCATTTATCAATTGTTTTGAGTTGTATTATTAACATGAAAATGCTATACTGTGTAAACTGTTCAAATAAATCATTATGTATAGCAATCCGTAGTTTCAGCTGCAACTTTAGAGCAACACATAGATTCTCTATTGACCTGCTCGACTTTATGCCGGGCAAGAACTGTATATGATGTGACGTATTCCTCAGACCTTATAAGCTGCTTCTCTCATGAACTGCTTTGCTCTTGGAGTCCATATGGCGGGAACAGTAAGAACCCACTGGATATCATTTGCGCTAAAATGATCATCTCCAGTCCGCTGACAAATTATTTTAAGTGCCTCTTCTTTCAGGAACTTTATTGAGCGTGCGAATACTATCTTGGCCTCAACAGATTGTCCATTGGCAGCTTTGATGGTTGTTCTCGTGTTCAGGGTCTAAAAAATGAAAATAAAGTGTTTGTTTTCTGTGGCACTACAAGATTTGATTAGTAGCCAATGTTTGTATCGGTTTGCATGTTTATATGTTTGCATGTCATATTTATTGCGGGCCCAAGAGAGGCCCGCAACCCTAATCTTGACAGTGACCAGCGGATTGCGTTTTACGCGTGCGCGCCACGTTTATAAACCGAAAAGAGAAGCGGAAGTTGAAAATTTTTGTTCTTCCACTAAGCACGATCGGAATGCGAAAATGTGTCAATCACGACAGTTTGTCGTAACACCGGAAGAGAAAAATCTGTTCTCCAAGAACGAATGCGAAAAATAAGTTAATCTCACAACAGCTTGTCACATAAGATCTAAACCTTCTGTCATATGGAAGGCGTTATGTGTTGCTTATTGTCGAGAAATTCGTTATAACACTGACAACATAGCGAGTTAACCGACTGAGAAAAATTCACATCCCGATCAGTTCACACCGCGTGCTCGATTACAATTCCCAAATCGACAATCAAAAGATAACTTTGATCGGTTCGCGGCAATAAGCAAAATTATTAACATGCATTCCCGTTACTCGGAATAATTGTCTTTTGTCCATTTTATCATTTATTTATCGACACAGATAAATTACGGGAAAGCGAATGATTCCAACAACGGTTATTGTCGAGAAATTCGTTATAACATTTACAACATAGCGAGTTTACCGACTGAGAAAAATCACATCTCAATTCACACTACACCGCAAAAATCCTTGCGTGACGCGGTACTCAGCATAATTGTCTTTTGTCCATTTTATCATTTCAGTCATTAATTTATCGGCACTGCCTACCGGTACCTTGTCTATGTGCGTCAAGGCCCGCACTTTTTAACCTGTGGTTACCACTAGTTTATAAAATAATTAAGATAGTACGCGCGCTCTCATTGGTCGATAGGTGAGTTTAGATGAGAGCATGTAAACACGGTTGTGACGTCACGCTTTCTGTGTTTCCCGGCACAATTTAAAAACATTTAATATAAAACTGCCAAAAAGACTTGTAAAGTAATTTTAAGTACAAATATTAAAGAATTAAAAAACAATATGAAATTTTGATATGTGTTCCGGCTTTCTCTTCCTACATTAGCCCGAGGAAAAAAACAAAAAAAAGAAGATCCACAGCGCTTTGCCTGCTTCGATGATCGTGAGCGCTAGACGAGCTCGTGGAGGGAGCTCGTAGCGAACGACAAAACATGCAACAAAATACGCAGTAAACATTTTTCAAATACATTTTTGCATTTAGGTACTACAATAAAATTCCCTATAAGACATTTTTTATTAGAAAAAAATTATAGGTCAAAGCAAACGTAACTATATGCTACAAATTAATCTTAAATTCAAACTTTGCACGGCCGATCGGTTGCCGTCTTTTTGCCGTCAAATCTGCATAAAATGCGATTAAAATGACGCTTAAAATGTTTTTTTTCTCTGAGACTTTCTCAGCGTAAAAATTCTACTGTTACATTGGCAATAATAGTCGTGAACTTCTTTCATTCAAAATGGGCTTGGGGAAGAGGAAAGAATGGAGATATTTGTCAGAAAAACCAAAGCAGAATTTGATGTCAATTTAATTGAGGTTTATTCTACGCTTGAAGCACATTACAAAGACGGCATGATGAGATATTTCAACCGTGTTTTCGGGCTGCCAAATCATTCAGGCAAGTTCACTTCACTTTTAAGAGCGATCAAGCACAGTGACATTTATGTTCAGCTTAAATAAACTCCTCATCTCGAAGTTCTTTCCTTACAGAGCCGAAGTGTTTAGCATTTCGTTTAGTTTTTGCAAACTTCCCGTATTTTTCTGCAAGATTTACGTGGAATCGTTTTCGTCGACAGGGCGCTACTTCCCACAAAGTACAAATTATAGTTGAACTCTTGTAACACGAATTTTGATTGGTTTATGTGTTGTCAAATGCGCGTTTTGAGAAAAATCTTTTTCAATCAAGAAGTAAATAAACCAAATCCCCTTCATTTGCCGAATTATTTTTGAAAAAATATTTTATAAAAGCAATAGAGGACTTTTTCCGTTTTTACATAGCCTCATCTAAACACTCGGGTGGTTGAGAGAATTCTCGAAGGTTGCACCCGGGGGGGGGTACTCCCATAAATTTCGGATAGGGGTGTGCCGCCAAGGTTCTTAAACCCTGACCCTATTTAAGGATAAAGAAAGCTAAAATTGATACCCTTTTTAAGGCCCAAAACCGAAAAATGACACCCTATTTAAGGGGAGGAGAAACGTTCCGTGACGACCCAAATAACGGCTAACCGCGCACGGCAAGACACAAATCTTTATAAAATCGCTTTGCTAATACCTGAACTGAAAATTCAGTTTTCAGATATCTTTTTCTCGTTTAGCTGGGCGTTTATTTTAGCTAATAGAATTTAGGTACCCTATCTAAGGATCACAGCGGGAACACATTGCCAAAAGGGGCAAAAATGATACCCTATTTAAGGACCGAGAACCTCAAAAACCATACCCTATCGGGCGGCACATACCTATTTATAACATAGCTAGCAGAGCCGCGCAATCAAATTCAGTATACGTAAGCGTGCTCAAAATCCCGATTGAGCACGCTGATGACGTAATCGACGAGTGAAAATCTCACTGAGTAAAGCTCATACGCTGTGTTTTGCGGAAGCGATGTCATATTATCTTCGGAATGTGAAAAGTGAATCCTTTCAATATTTTTCCAAGGATACGAGCTACAAGGTAAGCTGTTTCTTATTACGAGACGGAGAGCGAAAGAGAAAATAAATTCGATTTTGCCGTCAAAGTTGTTTGTGTGCTTTTCTTCATTCAAACAACAACAACTAACGTGCGAGTCTCGAAGGACGAAAATCATTTTTTCACGGCCCTGACGTGGAAGAATGGGCCAGCATGAATGAAAACAGTTCGATGGCACTAAAAACTAACTGCCTGACGAAAGTTTTTGCGTTTTAAGCTTACACCAAAGCGTCTACGGTTCTGTCGTGATTTTGCCGCTCGGAAAAAATTTACTTCATGAACTCGGGCGCTTCATTCAACTACCGTTTTCAAAAATAAATGTTTATTTTCATCAATTACAAATAAAATCGGTCCACAAAAATACTTAAAACTAAGCATGGAACCGAATTCTTTGACTCTTTCAACCCTTGGAATCTGTTCGGCTGTTCGAGGTTGTTTTGTTTTAAGTTTCTTCCACTCGGGAGTAAACATTTTAATTTTAATTCAGCGAAAACTAACCTCAGAATCAACAGCAGTATTTGCTGTTTTCGTCATTTTTTTTTTCCTTCGCTCTGCCACCGTACAAACTTAGTCAATTTATCAGCCATTTAACACAAACTGCTCCAATTGTGTAAACTTGTACATGTGTAATTTATTGCTCGACCGCTAAGTTTATGTTCTCGCACTGCACACAATAAACACAGTTTTTTTTTCCGCGGCCGGTTTGATGCACAATTCCACCGGCAATGTTATAAAACAATTGGTTCATGCTTTTAGCTGTGCTCCATCGAGTTATGGAGCACTTGGGAAGTTTGGAGAGCACTCAAGAAGCTAGAGTTGCCCTCGGCTATCGCCTCGGGCAACTCTTACGCTTCTTTCGTGCTCTCCAAACTTCCCGCGTGCTCCATAACTCGATGGAGCACGCTAAAGCATGAACCAATTGTTAAATAGGCCACATATGGGAGTACCCCCCCCCCCCGGGGGTTTGCATAACTGTCTCGAATTCTCCCAACCCCCCTCGTGTTTAGATGAGGCTATGTAAACACGGAAAAAGTCCTCTGTTGCTTAAATGTTTCCATGCCCTAGGTGGTTTCTATATTAGCCGACGGAACATTTACTAGTGGATACTGACTTGATGCGTTGCCAATTCTCAAAAATAAATTTAAAATGTCTGGCAATCACGAGGGTAACCTAAATCTTTCAAGGTCAAGAATGTTTATCAGTCAACAAACTAATGAACAATTTCTAACTGCATCCTTTTGGCACCTGCAACCTTTTGTTACGTAAGGTGTAATCTTTAAAATCAGTTTCAATCCTACCTCATCACTGTGTAGAGCCATTTTAAAGTGTTTAAAAAACAGGTACTCTTTTTCTTCGTCTTCACCCTGTAGACCTGCATACTTCTCAATAGCATCGTACCCAAACGAGTCGAATGACAGATCTGGTTTGAGTAGCAGACATGTTGGAGTTTTGCTTGTTTGGCCGCCCTGTTCATTCACCCAGTCCATGTTCATAAAGATGGCGTCCTTTCCTTGATCCTTGATAAAAGAAAATGCAAATCCACTGTACGTTGTCCCGAAATCAATCGCGACAACGGCAAGGTACGTAGGTCTTGGAGAATACAAAAGCGAGTCTTCTAGAGCTGTCAGGATATAAACAAAAGGGAATATTAGGGCCTCAACAGACTTGAGAGTTGGTTGTCGCCAACAAATCTTAGAATATTCGTGACATATTTCTTTATTGTAAAAAGACAGTGAAATGACATGAGTAAGGCTCGAAAAGCCGACCAATTCTTTTTGTTTGCTTTTCACCGTTTTGGAGCAGCCTAACAAGAAGCTATGATATTTGGGATGGAAGAATAATACTACGAGAAATTTCTTTGTAGATAGGCTATGCACACGTTTTCAATTTTAATGGTCCAAATTTGCATTTTTGGTATGGTAATCTACAACATTTTAGAACACTTCATGATGAGAAAGATGAAAGTTTCTTCAATGTCACGAGCATGGGACTATTTGATAAAAACTTGCATTGCTTCGAACCCTTCAATTACACAAGAAAATCGGCATAGAAGCATTCACATTCAACCATAAAGACTGCAACTGCATCATTAACTAGATCATTCGGCGAAATAAATCACTTGCTCTATAAGAAAGTCAGCCATAAATTAAAGGCACCTCTCAACGAATGACTGTCCTTGATACAGTAACAGAGCATTGAGAATAAAGACCAGTCCTGGGTATTTTCTTACCTTTGTATGCCATAACTGTTGCTCCACACCGCACAAAAGATCGCTGTGTTATTATCTGTGTAGATAGTTGCTGGCTATGCGAGCGATCAAAGCCCTTTTTCCAAGAATCAGCTGACCTCAAAGGGAAATTTCCCGAATTAATCATGAATAGAAAGGTCAAGCGACGTAAACATCCCTTTATTCCCGGAAAAATCTATTCAAATGGTAATTTTATATCAGAATTGATTTGTGTTGTCATTGATTAAAAATAACAGATTACAACTTGTGTAGATAAAAACAAACTAGTTTTCTTCAAACAAGTTTAACAGCTGTTAATCTTGTTATCTCAACACATGATTGTAACAAAGGCTTTCGGAAGGGAATACCGAAAGCGAAACTTTCGATTTCCGGTCCGTTTCTGAAAAAATTTCCAAAGCAAATTCGGCCGGAAGTTCTACAAGTCATTCTCACCCCGAGGGAACCTCGTTTTCATTCGGTCTTTGAAAAGAAATTAAAAATTTAAATTTCTGGGTAAAAAGAAACAAAACACAAAAAACAAATACGCACTGCGAATAAAAATGACACAAACTTACTCTCTGACTGCAAGCGACCAAAACATAATTTCCTCGCAAAATCATCTCAACCTTGAAATTTGAAATTTGCTGATTCTTCACTGTACCCAAGCAAAATTGGTATGGTACAATCAAGGGCAATGCATAACATGCAGCGGTTATTGCTCTTGATCGTACCATACCATTTATATTTGGGTACAGTGAAGAATCAGAAAATATGTTTTTGTTATTTTTTCAGGTTCAGAAAATATTTTTTCTCGTTCAGAAAAAATTTTTTTTAAACCTGATTCTTCACTGTATCTTTTTAAAATAAAAAAAAATAAAAACGAAAGCGAAAGTTGATTTTACAATGGATGGCATGATTGAAATGAAACTCAAAAGCAAAGTGTAAAATAAAATTGTTCACGCAAATGAAAACAAAATAAAAATTAACAAATACATTCGCAGGTTCTAAGTGTAAAACAAAAACGTAAATGCAATTTAAAAACAAAAATACAAACAGCAATGCAAACGCAAATAAAAATGAAAATAAAAATGCCTGAGCCACCTCGGTTTCCGTAGTTAATACTCTGACAAAAATGTGTTGCAAATAACTCGCTCAATTTACATTTATAATAGGCAATTTTCCGAGGCAAAAGCAGAGAGAACTTTAGCGTCAGACGAGCTCGTCTGATCACTCGTCACTATATGTAGCACAACTGTCGGCAGGCTGTGATTGGTGAATTTCGATCCTCGTTATTCCGGGGAGAGAGCAGGCTGTTTTCTGCAGCCGTATATACCCATATATAACAGACTGCATTAAAAGGCAGTGCACAGAGACAGAATAGGGGGATGAGATTAAAAAGAGTTAACGTTTTTATTGGCATTTTTATAGAATAGAGGCACGTGAATCTACTGCAGATCGAGTCTAACATTGCCTCAAGATAACCAAAGACAAATTTTATTTCTTGGAAAATCGATCATCTAATGTGGACAAAATCGGCTTATCTTGATTTAAGTTTAAGTTTAATGGATCCGTCACTCGTGTTCCGTATATAACTCAATAGCTCTTGTTATTTAACGAACAATATACTGATGTTTTGTTTATCAATACATCAGAAAACGTAAACTATATACTTCATCGTTTTACCCATTAACCACATACACACTTCATTAGCGTAATCAGCCAACAGTTATGTTGCGTTGTCTTTAGGTCTCATCATGGTTTGAAAATGAGAAGTTGCAAAGATATTTACAATGATCGTTCTATTACTTATGTGTTAACATAAGCTTCTTTTTCCTAAGCTTTACAAATAATGGAAATAAACCTCACACAACTTTAACCAAATAGGCTTATCGGGTTTAAAAACATTAATTATATAATACGAAACAACTTTTTAAAGACATGTTTCGGCATGACTTATGCCATCTTCAGTTTATTGAGAATTTAAAATCTAGGGCTATATATATACCCAAGCTACAAATACAAAAATAGAAATGTATACAAAGTAAAATTACAATAACAAAAGATAATGGTAAAGCCGTTACAAAGTGGCAGGTACTGTCTGGTACTGTCTAGAACAGTAATTACTCACAGTGTGAGCTTTAGACCGTTACTAATAGAACAAAAGATTAAAATAAAAAGGTGTTGACATGCTGCACTTGAGTGTTTAAATCTGGTTTTAAACTATTAATGTAAAAGGCCTCTTTTAATTTAAGAAAATAAACGGTTTGAGCAGAATCCAAAATTTTAAAGCAATCAGATGTGTATAAATTTTTGCAATTAGATGAACTGTTCAGGTGTTTAAAAACATGTGAATTTTTGTCAGTTAAAGTATGCTCTTTGATCCTTGTTGAAAAATGACGGGAAGTCTCGCCAATATAACGGGAGGTACATCCCGCACAAGTAAATTGATACAAGTAAATTGTGCGGGATGTACCTCCCGTTATATTGGCGAGACTTCCCGTCATTTTTCAACAAGGATCAAAGAGCATACTTTAACTGACAAAAATTCACATGTTTTTAAACACCTTAACAGTTCATCTAATTGCAAAAATTTATACACATCTGATTGCTTTAAAATTTTGGATTCTGCTCAAACCGTTTATTTTCTTAAATTAAAAGAGGCCTTTTACATTAATAGTTTAAAACCAGATTTAAACACTCAAGTGCAGCATGTCAACACCTTTTTATTTTAATCTTTTGTTCTATTAGTAACGGTCTAAAGCTCACACTGTGAGTAATTACTGTTCTAGACAGTACCAGACAGTACCTGCCACTTTGTAACGGCTTTACCATTATCTTTTGTTATTGGAATTTTACTTTGTATGCATTTCAATTTTTGTATTTGTAGCTTGGGTATATATATAGCCCTAGATTTTAAATTCTCAATAAACTGAAGATGGCATAAGTCATGCCGAAACATGTCTTTAAAAAGTTGTTTCGTGTTTTTAAAATTAGTAATTTTACTAGTGCTAACAAGGAAATATTAATTATATAGTTGTTAATCTCTAACTCTAGATCACTCAACTCAACGTGCAACCAGCAAAAATACTGGTAACTATTTGTACATCTATTAACAGAAAGCACTATTAGATGTAAGATATGCGACACTGATCAACCAGTGGCCCTAGCCACCTATAAATAATGACATAAAAACAGTTGAAAAACCAAAAATACTTACAATATATACATACCAAAGAACTAAGATTATTACTTAAATTACATATGCATCAAACTACCCTGAAACAAGTTTATCGCATTTTCTTCCTTTCCCCTGTCTTTCAGCAATCTAATTTTAAAATAATGATATACTAAAATCGCACTACTTAACGTCTTCAAGAAAACGATAGATCTTTCTTCTCTTTGCATAATGCAGAAATCCACGATAACAGATTCCTCATAGTAAGTGTCTCCGATTGCGACCTTAACAGAACAGTATCGTCCTCCAAATCACTATTCTAACAGGCTTCAATTCAACAACGTTTCTCTAGATACTAAGAAAGCTTCATACCCTGTCAGGCAGGTATATGTAAAGCCTGCTGTTAACGTTTCAAAACAACTTCTCCTTGCCTTATTACTTTGCCATCACAATCCTGAAGGGTGGGCCACAGATAGCACAAGATACTTTGTGATTCCGAGTAAGCTGAACGACGAGTTGGGCTCCGTTCTTCGGTAAAGGCTTGGCTCGGCATGTGACTCCTAGAACTGTAAACAGCTGTCGAGTAGTCAATTTTCAGCGGAGGAACTTGAGTTACAGCGCACCAGGCAAAACGAGTGCAATATGCTATGTATTCACTTAGGCCATGCAAGAGGATGCTATCATAATCTAGTAGAAGGTGGTCTCGTAAATGATGACGATTCCACTTTGCAGAAATAAAACTTTTGACATCCTGTTAATAAAAACACTAGTTTAAAATAGCTTTCCCATGTCATAATTTTTAAATTTTTATACTGTCACACCCAAATTACTGTTTGTATTTTTCTCTAGTTTTTATCTATTTTATCTGTTCTCATTTTTTTATTGATAATATATTTGTAGTAGTATTAACTTTTATTCTAGGGGAGGGCCACAGGTTTTTCAGTTTTCAACTGTAATGTGTAACCCTCATTAAATAAAGTTGTTATTATATTATTATTATAATGAATCATTTGAACTCTTACTACAGCATGCATGCTTGATGGCGCATAGATATTAAAGGTGATAGCATATTTTTTTTATCGTTCTTTTGTAACCCGCTTGACCATTTTCGATCATCCTGCCACTAGTCCGGTGTATTCTCAGTAATTCCTATTTAACATCTCGGCTATGCAAGGTTCTTGGCCAATTTTTAAGCCAACTGAAAGCTAAACAGAAAAACTTATCCAGAATCAAGTACTTTTTTAAATCATTTTTTTCATTCTCTCCTCAAGTCATGTCACCTTTAACCTTCACTTTATATCCTAGTCTTGTTTCTTTCGTAATGTAAATTAATGTAATGTAAAGTAAAAAACATGTTTGTTTAACTTATTAACCGCAAACTCACCTGAACGAGAAAATTTAAATCATGTGTCTTTGCTCTTTCTTTCACAAGGATCATCACCTCACTTAAAGCATCTTCAGTTTCACGAGTATGCGAAGTTTCTTTTGGGCGATTATACTGCAGTGTCCAAAGCTTACGAACAGAAGCAGAAATCAATAAGGAGGCATATATGATGAGCTTGCCAACTTACTGAATAACCATCTTACTTAAAAAAGTGGAAGACGGGTACTTTATTCATCTTCCATGTCTGGTCATTACACTTCTATATGTGGCAGCACAAATCGCACAAAAATGGGCAAAAGTACATCGTTTTTATAGGCATTCAAGTCATATGACGAGTAAGTACAAGGCTAGATGACTTATTTACGTTTCACTCTGGCAAATGTAAAATGAAGCAACTTGAATGAGACGCTAGTCCGTGACCTGGCATCTTTGTCAGGTTGTCCTATATACTCCTATCAATTTTTAATCTTCCGTTTAGAAAGAAGTACTGTGAAAGTAAAGTGCTTCGCTAAAGAACATAAGAAAACAAGCCCAGCCAGTCTCCAATCACTAGCCGTTAGGTCACAATGCCTTGAATTTATAGTTGTACAAATCTTGTATCCCGATTTAAATTGGAAGCTCCCTTATCGAGTATTTGATAACAAAAAGTGCACTGTCGTTATTTCTTGTAACTTTTTACCTTGCTCTGATATGCTTTGTTATCTGACCCAATCGCTGGAGCGTCAGCTGCTAATATTTCCAGTAAAGTGGAAGTGAAGGAGGCGAAGGACTCTTTCACTTTCAAAACGACTTCATAAGCAGTCTGAAACAAAACATTTTACACTCGTGATTTCGGCTTTTATTTTTTGTGACAGCATAGTTCGTTGATATTTTATAACTTTGTCTCATTCACACAACATTTAATATATTTTCTTAAGTTTTGGACGGGTTGGGAAGGTGGGTGTGCCATGGGGTCAGATTTGGGGAGGCCTTGATCTGCAGATGGGCTCTCCCGCGGCAAAACCGCCACGAGGATGTCTAGATTAACTAGTTCCGAGTTGGATTTACCTGAGGCCACCATAAAATAAGCCTTGTCCAGCTGATATAAAAGTCTTGAAGCAGTAAAAAAAAACAGGGTTGTGGCTTTTGTCATTAAAAGGGTACATCGTTTACAAAGTACTTCGTGAAAGTGCGCGCTCTATTCTCATTTACAATTTGTTAAAAGCCCGGGCCACACGAGAACGAGAGTAGCGGAGAGTTTGTTCGCCAACTCTTAAGCGCACTTGTCAACACTAATTAACCTAGAGCTACCCCATCGGATTTGAGTCAACTCAATGTTTTAGGGTCATTCCTCTGATCCCGCACTGAGATTTTTGTGAAACTTTACCTATCGGTTGTTTATCATATAGCTTACACCCGCTTTCAATGTTACGCGCATGGCGGCTTTCTGTCGACATCCATCTTTCGACGTGCTTAACAAACAATGTGGATCGAAATCCGCCAATCACAGCCAACTAGCTATGGCATGACTTTCGGTGGGCTCATTTGCATGAATCCAGCAACGGTATACATCGGTTTTGATTGGCTCATTTCAAACAGCACGTCGAAAGATGGATGTAGAAAGATAGCTACGCACGTAACACTGAAATCGGGTGTAAATTTTGAAATAAAAATGGGGCTCTCATACTTGTTTAAAAGCAACAGCACTTGGTAAATATGTAATGATTCCCGATAATATAATCAGTTTATTTTCACGATTGCTTGCTAAATTCACGTTTCTGACGATTGTTTCTTATTTAAAACTGGCAATAGGACAATATTTATTTTATAAAGTTATTGAAAATTTTGAACCATGAGAAACAATGATAGGTCACCATACTCGTTTTCGAGCAAATGACGGTTTACCTTTCTCACGCTAGCATTTTACCATTAGTTGAAAATAATGATTAATACTTACTACAACGCGCAAAACAAAATACCTCAAAAATAAAGCAAGCGAGTCTGCAACACTTTAAATACTCCATTGAGTGGACTTTAGCTCCCCGAAGACGACCAACTCTAGTTGTTATAATGTCTATGGCATCAACCCGCGTACCGTCCTTAAAATCAATGACGTATTCACTCTCTAGTTGAGACTGTCTGTTAGTGCTTAACGTGTTTTCTGTTCGTCTTTGGTCAGATCTCACCCTTCTTTCTGAGAAGGCGGCATGCCTGTGAAGAATAAATAAAGGTTGCGTAATTCTTTTAAAAGTATGTTTGTTATCTACGTATCCCGGTAAACTATATCACAAGGCAGAGTTGCAACACCCGTTTTATAAAACTGGGTACATCAATCCTTTAAACGACCAGTGGCGCATAGGGCATCAACAAGTCGCCTCCATTCTTGTTGGTCCTTTGCAAGCCGCGAAGCTTGCCCCCAGGTAAGATTTAGAGCTGAAGTTCTGCTTCTGCAGTTCTTCTCCAGGTGGATTTTGGACGGCCTCTTTTTCTTTTACCCTCTGGTGTCCATCTGAGAGCAACTTTAGAAATGCTGGTAGATTCTCTACGGAGCACATGACCAACCCAACTCCATCGTTTCCGTGTGAGAACAATACTCATGTCCTCCCGTTCTGTCAATTTAAAGACCTCGTTGTTGGAGATCTTTAGTGGCCAAAATATGTGCAAGATTTTTCGGAGACAAGATGTGTGAAAGCTTTGCAGCATTAGGTACATTAGGGAATAATTATGGAAATGGCTTTTCTTTTTCTCTTGTAAAAATTTTTTTTTTTTTGCTTTATTTTGTTGAACTTGGGATTAGTCGACATTTAAACTGAAGGAAAGAAAATATAAACAGACAACGCCACTGAAAATATAAAAAAATGAAATCAAAGTTCACGCTAAACCCTGGATCAGGTTAATCGTGCTTTAAACAACCTGGCCCTGATGTTACTAACTACCCATTGCCTATTAGCCGTAACCCGTACAATTATCCCTTACCCGTTAATTACCTTTCTTTAAACCTCTCAAGCTCTCGACGTTTCTCCTCTAGAGCTTGTTTAGTTTTCACCAGTTGTTGTTCATCAGTGAACCTTTCAAGACAAACCAAATCAAGCACTGTAACTACAATTTTAATTGTAGTATTAAAATACTAATCCAATAAAAGCATGATCGAGTAGAAGTTTATATTCATCTTTGTATATTAGAGATGATTTATATAGCTGTTTTCATAGCTTTTAATCTACTTACTATTAATCTGCAGTGAAACCATTTATGTGTGAAACACCACAAGAATTCAGAATATTCAAAAAAAAAAATGGGATAGAAGTAAATTCAAATGTAGGAGCTGCAACGTAACCATTTTGTGTTTCAACTCAGTTTTCCTGGATCGGGTAGCAGCTCGGTACACTAATGCTTCTTTACCAGTTTAGATGGAAGGGCCGTATATTGTTAGCCAGAGTGCAATAAAAAATCGTCTAATAAAGTATTTATAAAAATGTATAAACTGTAAGCGCGCGATGATGAAACTGAGTGCAGCGACGAATTATCAGCCAACCGATTGTCACAAACTGAAAACAAAATGCAAAGTGGTGATGCAGTATACAAACAGATGCACGCGTGACATCGGGTACCGCACTTTTTTAATTTGTACAAAAAGAAGATTCCCTTTATTATACTTTCTGCAGTCAATTTTCAGATAACTTAAACAAAAACCACTGTTGAAACATGGTTCGTTCAACTTTGTTCGAGATAATGAGGGTTTTTCAGGGTCTACGAAACACTACGGATTTATAAAGATAGTGAGAAAACAAACTGATTAAAAACATACTGATGGAAGTTTCCGAAAGACATCGTTTTTCCGCTATCGACTAGCAAAGTCCTAAGACTCGTGGGTGACAGGCTGGTTGCAGCTTGCCGTAATGTTTTCTTCGCGAGAAAAAGTTACAATAGAATAGTAAAGTGTAAAACAAATTAAAGGTAAACTGGTAAGGCAATTTCATTATACAAGGTTTGTGTTTAAAGCTATAAGCTTGTGGGCCGTGACAAACATAATGTTGGTAAGAATCCCAACTAGTACTGGTAGGAGGCTGATCAGTTGTCTATTTACAAAGCGTAGAGGAGTTGAATGCGGGGACACCGAACATAAAGCCATCCAGTGGCAGAGAGGAGGGTTTAACCCAGGACCTGCGGATTACAAATCTAGCGCCCTAACCACTAAGCCACGCCTCCGCCGCATCGCCTTCGTTGCGTACGTGCAACCTTTTATGCAGATAAGTCATCTCACATGAAATACTGTTACGTGCAGTAACAGGTGCTTTTAAGATCATGATGACCAATATATTTACCTATCCGTGTGTCTTGAGTATTTTGGACTGATACTAACTCTCCCCTGCAGCTGGCGTTCGCATTCTTTTACTTTTTGCTTTAATGTCTCATTTTCCTGTGCCTTTTGGGTGGCGATATCTACGCTGATAAATATAACAAACAAATAATAAACATATTAATAGCAAGTACATTATAATTTTACAATCGTATGAACATCCATTAAGTTGCCTCTATTTCTGATGAATGACGAACAAGACATGATATCTTAAAAATACGTATAGTGCATTGTAAAATATCTTTTGCTCATAGTTTGTACAGAGCTTCCTGGTAGAGTCTACATCACGTTGTATCTTATTACATCGCATTTACCTTTCCTTCAAGAGATTTTGTAGCTCAGTGTTGTTTTTCTGTAATATTTCTGTACTGTTCTTCAGCTGCTGCTCGTAACCTTTTCGTAACTGCAAGACCCTTGAATAGAATTTAAAATGGCTTCATTAGTATACCATCTAAACTGGACAATGGATAACAAAAAAATGCCGCAGAGTTCAACAAGCGTACATTGGAACAGTTCAAAAAGGTAATAAAAATATGGCAACAAGATTTTAAGCGAGTTACACCTGTAAAGAATGCAGTTTACATAGATATTGTTACCTTTCTTCGTGTTTACGATTCAGTTCGTTTTCTTTGGTTTCCCACTGTACTTTAAGCAATTTCTCAATCTTCTTACTTGATAGGTCATCCCTGGGAAATCAATGGTGACACTGTGATATATATTTGCAATATCATTCTTAATTGTTTCATTTCATACGTTTTCACACATAGTATATTTAATTTTCACTCCGGATGTGAATGAATGAAATACTTTATTATAGTGTCAAGGTATTTAGCTTTAAAAAACTAATTGGGGACACTATTTACATTAAAATCTACTAAGCTACATAAAGTTAAAAATATTTACACTTAAATTCTTAGAAAAAAGAACCGTACTACATAGATGAATAAATAAATATATGAATAAATAAATAAATGAAAATAGAATATAAAATTCTCGTACGGCTTTATAGACCGAACCATCCTCGAAGCTACAGAAAAAAGACCTGTTGCCCTTTTGAAGGGAACCGCCACTCTTATGGCAAGTTGTCATTGAATTGTTTGAAATACTGCCTAAATTCAAACTTTACAGGATATAAAGGGATAAATAACATTTAATGTTTATCATAAAATGGAAAAATACATGGCCTTCAAATTTCCTGCGCGCCGCCATTTTGCATTTTAAGACGTGTAATGGTTGCTCAATTGTTTTACACAAAATATACTTTGCTTCCAAACCATTACACGTCATAAAATCAAAAATGGCGGTGCGCGACTTTAATAGGTTTCCTTTAATAGTGGAAAGTTGTATGAGTGTATGATTTCTTTCTGTCTCACATACAAATCTCTTTTTTGACTCACTACCTACAATTCACTCTTAATGTGCTTTCACTCTCAACTTGGCTCCCAGTTGAGTCTGCGATGTATCCCCGGGGGATACTCAAAAATATTTTACACCGGGAGGTTTCGCCCCGAGGTCCAGGCCCCAATACCTTTTTTTAAGAAAACAGAACCCTTTCATACACCTTCGATAGAAAATGGTAACTCGTTTACATATCTACAGTAGGTATACCGAGTCTCTTTTCTAAACTTTTCACTGGAATTACTTCTTGAATACTTGGATGAATCGACTGTTCTGTGGGTCTGTTCGAGATGTTTTGAAATGCCCTTTCGAGTGTTTCAAAAACTACATGAGATTTTTAGGGATGTACCGTCGATGAACTCATATCCTTCTTCTTAACCACTCGAGCATGACAGTTTATACAACCCAAATGAATTTATTATGAAAACTTTGTACGGCTACTGCTTTTAGTTATAGTCTTTCTATACCTACACTCCTATACGTAAGATTGTTTTCCCTCCCTCCCCCGCTATTAACCTTGCTGTTTCGCTCTTGTGACGGTTTTAGCCAAATTGAATCGTATAATGACTGCTGGTTAGATCGGAACTAACACTGTTCACAACCGACGACGTTGTCACAAAGTACATTTACAACCGGCCGTACAGCCGTGCACAACCGTCGACCTGCCTGCAAAGTTGAACTCAAGTCGACTTCGCAGACACACCGGCTATGAACTTCTGGGATAGGTTCTCGTGTCGGCGTCGGCAGATGACAACCAAATTCTCCTTTTAACGGCTTAAAGTTTACGCGTATGTGTCCTGTTGTTAAGCAGACGTACCGCGTTACGACGTAAATGTCGTAACGCTTTTATAGTTTGGAAAAAAAAACAGCAAATGACTGCCACGATACATGATTTTGGAATGATCTATATGAAACTAATAAATCCATCTACAGATACAAAAAAGGGGATGATGCCGTATCCATGGTACAGTTACCTTGTGGGTGACGCTCTCAATTCCCTCTCGAGTTTGTTGATTTTCTGCTCCAGGCGCATCAAATAGTCTGGAAGCTTTCTCAATAATTCAATAAACTGTTTGTTGAAAGCGAGTGGTTCGCCTTGATTTGTCTCTTCAAACGATTCTCGGCGTCTTCCAGACCTCGAGCTCGTCGACGTTCTACTCAATCCTGCCATGTTGTTGATCGAAGAACGCAAAGCAAAACTGAGAATTTTCCCAGAAAAATCACTTCCGCTTTCTTTCTTTCGCTTTCGCAGAAAACCGGAAGTTGTCACGCTGTTAGATCAATCACGCTGCATTTCGTTTCTTCACAAATGGCCGTGTTAAAACTCGGTTTCAAGCATTTTACTACAAAAAGAATAAGAACATTGGACAGGAAAATAAAAATTTTGAAGTTTTACTATTATGCAAGGTAAAATTTCTCAAAAAATAAGAGATGTTTACAGAAGCTAATCTGGGGCAACCCCCGTTACTTCGAAAGACATCTATGACAGACTAGTCATCTTTGAGCCTTGATTGGTTAGTTGGATTTCCGGGAAATTTCCCTTGACTTCATTTGCATGAGATGCACGAAGCAAACAACAACTTCTATCAGTTCATGGACTTCGTCGTTTAACCTGTGCATCTTTTAGCGTCGGAAACCCTCCAGGCCAGGCCAGTATGGCGTCGTCGTTAACAGGTAACGTTCAGCATAAAAACTAACACTTATGGTAAAACAGGGGTTTTGTTTAACTGATGGTCACGCTTGTGGCACTAACAAAAGTGTTCAACTCCTGGGCATTACTACATGATGTTCTTCTTGTGTTACGTTGATCAGATCAAATCGACTGCTGGTTAACCGATGCAACAAACCATGCAACAGATATTCAGTTTATTATATTAACACTTTCCAGGTTATTGTACAAGTGATGCCCAACCGATGACCATTTCTGAAACAACCGTAAAATAAGACCTGACTGCGGAATGAACTTCCAAAATAGGTCAGCGTTGTTGTTGTGAATAAATTACTTCTACCTTACAACGGGAGACTCGGTTTTCAAGAATTACCTATGCATATGGTTGTTTACGAATGCCGGTAAATTTAGAAAACGTGTTTGATTGCCCAACCGGAAAAATGTTCTTAACATTACGGACATTCTTGAGACCTACTAAAAAAAATTCCAACTGGAATATCTAAACGGAAAACGTGCAGGTTTGGAATCGCTTTTTATCGACTGTTTGCGTGGCTACTCAGCTCAATTCTAGGTGCATGTTCGGAGTACATTCGTGATACTTACACAAAGGGTGGAACAGTCAGTTTCCCACGAAAATGTTATGTCACGAGTCATACAGTGATATTGTTTAGTTGAGACACATCGGCAGAAGAGGAATAACGAATGTTAATTATACCATTTTCTTCTCTGCTTTTTAAAACAAATCTCGCATTTTATTTTCTACGCAACGTTACATTGCGGCCTTAAAAGGGGATATCATCCGTTTTCCATCAGTATTTGAAGATATCAGGGCCGTATCTAGCAAGAGGCAAGAGGAGGCACTTGCCTCGTCTTGATTTTAACCCAAAATTAACAAAAAATTCGTTTAGTTGTAAAAATAATCCCTAGTTGAACAAGATTGATTTTTTTCTTAAGAAATACCTTATGAAAAATGTTTATAAAAGAGTTTCATAGGTTTTAGTTCTTCAAATGTTTTCTGGAGGGAACGCCCCCCAGAACCTCCGAGCAAGATCTTGCCTCGTCTATGCCAAAGGTCTGGTTACGGCCTTGGATATCACTCCAAACATGCATCACTGAATTTCTTTGGTGTCATTCTTGGAGTATGGACGACTTGGATGTTCTATTTTTACCTGTGATGAACCTTCCCAAAAATACTCAAAATGATCTGCTACGGTGCTTATTAATTTCTGCCTTTGGCTTAAACTTAGTCAAAGTGAGCCAACCAAAGAGTCGCGCACTTTGTCTCGATTAGGGTCACAAGTTTTTAGTCGTATAACGAAAGGAGAAAATACTGAGTTTAAAACATGTAAATATTAAAACTAAGGAAAGCGAATGAGACATGATGAGAGGGTCGCAATAACGTGGAATTGCTAGTTAACAACAGGCTGCCGCTCGAAACTCGCAAAGACGGCTGTGGCTTGGCAGGCAAAGCACTTTAAGTTGTGGTTTCAATTTATCTTTGTTTTTTCAAACCAGTTCGATATTGATTTTTCATTGTCTCGTATAGTAAAAATAAATCTGGTTTGAAAAAATTTTAACCAAAGATGAATTTAAACCACAGCATATACAATCTCTTTTGCTCAGAAATAATGAAAATACAAAAATATTTATTACATTAGGTAGCTATAGGTGTACTTCACCGTTGCTTGATGGAAGTTCATGGTGTTCTGTGCCATGTCAAGAAACCTAATCAATTAACATAGTATTCATGCTTTCTCCTTTGTCGCGCTCAGAAACCATGAACAATGTCTATTCAACCTTTCCTTGCATTCTCGCGTACGCCTTTTCTCTTTTTTACTAAGGGAGACCTTTCTCAAGGCAGCTGATGAAGAGAGCCCAGCATATCTCTTACACATGTTTAAGTTATAATTGCAAGATCAGGTCTAACAACTAAATGAGATTACTTTTTGCACAGATCTTAACGACTCGCTTCTTCATCTTGAAAAGTCTTTCCTTGCAACAGTGGCCATCGACTTTGGCACAACCTACAGTGGCTTTGCCTTTTCATTCAATAAGGAACAAGGTGAAGACTCGATCTTTATGAACAGAGACTGGGTGAATGAACTGGGCCATCGAACAAGCAAGACACCCACATGCCTGCTGCTTAAACCAGACCTGTCATTCGACTCGTTTGGGTATAAAGCGGTGGAAAAGTACACAAATCTGAAGAGCCTCTCTGAGGAAAAGGAATACTTCTTTTTCCAGCATTTTAAGATGCTTTTACACAACGACGAGGTACGTGCCTTTTTTTTTTTTCCTTTTTCCCCCCCCCCCCCCACCCGCCTCCACCCAACCCCTTCAAGTGTTCATCCTTTTTTCCTTTTTTTTCTTTTTTTTTGCCCGACCAATCGACCCACCATAACAAGATACGGGGCGATGGGAAACGAAACATTTTATTTGGAAATAGAGCGTTTTCACTCACGTGGCCAGCATATATTATGCAAATTAATTGGGAAAAAAAGATTTACATAAGAAGAGACTTCAAATCCAACAGGATTGGCTTGATACACCAACATGGCCGCTGTTTCATTGTTTTGGAACACCAATATGGCCGCCGTGACGCCATGTGAAAACGCTCTATATATTGGCTAGAGTTTGATAGACACTGTTCGTGGTCGGTCCTTTATAGTCCACCTTTCTTACTATTGGGCGACTGTAGCTCACAAATACTGAAAAAATATTGTTTCCTTTCTTGACAATGATAATAGAGCCTGAACTTGGACACAAAGATACCAGCAGCCAATGGAAAACTGCTACAGGCCAAACTAGTGTTTGCACATTCCATCAAGTTTTTGAAAGATGAAGCCATCAAGGTTATCCGACAGGAGACTGGAGATGATGGATACAGCGTGGATGATATCCAGTGGGTTCTTACTGTTCCCGCCATATGGACTCCCAAAGCTAAACAGTTCATGAGAGAAGCAGCTTATGAGGTACAAATATACTAAAAGGCTAAGAGGGTGTTTTATTGTACCAGCTATGTCGTTTCTATAATAACACCCAATTTCATTTCAATAACTTTGTCATAGAAAAATGAAAAAGGCAAATTTGGAATCAATTAAGCGTATGTTTGAAAACTACCCGAAGAAATGGCCTCAAAATATACATAAATCAATTTATCTTATTACACGATAAATACGTCTACAAAATGTAAACTCGTGACTTTCCTGTTAATGCTACGAATCATGATGATTAATTAAACCTAATAAATTCCTATTTACCTTCTTCCATATTTTTTAAAATATGACAGCCTTAAGTTGTTGCAATAAGGTGTTATCTTAAAGTTTCCAAAGAGGTTAAAGTTTCGAAAAAAGTTATACCTCGAAAGTTAGAATGAATTATGTTAACGATAATAAGCCCTTCCTTTATACTCTCTTGGGATTTTTTTTTTTGTAAAAGCCAAGAGTGGCTATTCCCTGTATAGAATTGACCTTAACCTTCTAATTTCACCCCTTTATTCTCGCACGTAGCTTCTTATCTTGCTGTTGTTGTTGTTGTTGTTGCTGCTGCTGCTACTGTTTGATTCAATATTGGAAGTTTATAGATATATACAGCAATGCATTAAAAACAGCAGAAATAAGCGCCGAAAAGCTCTGTAGTGGTAACAAGAGAGACAATATGGAAACGATGTCTTATTGGCCTTAACCTAGAATATACATAGTTCTATAAAAGAGTAACACCGTTTTGGTTTGATTAGGCTGGGATTGGATCACGTGACAATCCGGAGCAGTTGTTGATTGCTTTAGAACCAGAAGCAGCCGCACTGTTCTGTACAGAAAGGAAACTTAGCGAGATGGCTTCTGTTTCTGTGGAAGGACGACTGTTTCAGCCCAATGCACACTATATGATTATCGACATTGGAGGTAAATGCGTTGTTGTCTAGGTCTCACTACTAGTGAGAACGGTCTGCCTCGATGACCATCCTAACTATTTCCAATGGTTTTAGAAAAAATCGTTTTCCATGTTATCACCTGAATCCGAAGGAAACGCGGAAATCTCCCCATCACTTTCGGTTGTAGCCCGAAATCTCTTAAGCTAGGGTACTCTCTTTAATCAAACAACAGGATAAAGCTAGGATTCCAAATCCAAGTTCAAAAAATGTTGCAGAATAACAGCCAGATTAAACTGGTAAAAAATTTTAAGGAACGGCGTGTAGATGTTGAAATTAAAAACTCTTCCTATAGCTAAAAGACCGTCTGCATTCAAACTTGACTTGTGGCTGCTATGAATTTCTGTGTAGTTTACAGAACTGTTCCCCTCGTTACAAAGCGACCCCAAATCGCTTATCACAAAATACGTCTTTAGCAATCCTCAGCCGCTCTGGCTCTGTAGTTAAGATTAATTCCCCTTAAAAATATCCATTTTCACCTCAAGCAGATTTCTGATTGATTGTAGTGAAAAAAGCCGTCCCCTTTATTGAACCACTCATTCCTTCTTTGCTCTAGAAAAAAATCCCCCATGTGTTTTATGATATTCTGTGAGCGTCAAAGTGATCTGTTACACTGGTTATGATTGGTCATTTCTCTTTTGCGAGCTTAAAAGTGAATAAAATGCACGGAAATTTAAGGCTAAAAATGCTTGCAGACAAAATAATTATTTGAAACGTTGATAAAAAAAATATTCTAAAGTTGCATTTAACAAAAATTTCCTTTTAAGGTGGCACTCTAGACGTGACGGTGCACGAAAAGCAGGATGATGGCACCATCAAAGAGATCTACAAAGTCACTGGCGGGCCATATGGTGGCATGAAGGTGAATCATCAATTTGAAGGTCTTTTGAACGAGGTTTTTGGTGATCAGAAGCTTTATGATTACCGAGGACAGTTCCCCTCTGATTGGCTTAAACTGATGAATGATTTTGAAGCAAAGAAGCGAGGTATCCGTGCCCTTGAAAACAAAGAAACAAGAATTCGCTTGCCACGCAGTTTTGTCTCTTGGATCAATGATTTTTTAACAACAGCTTTGAGGCGCTATGGATCTGGGGAAGTCAAAATACTCAACGATGAGTACCTTTGCTTGAGTTCGAGAGTTATGGTGAAGCTATTTCAACCTGTTTTAGAAGCCATGAAAGATCATCTTAAGGTGCTACTCAGCGAGCCAAGCCTTTCAAAAGTCAAAGCAATGCTCCTAGTAGGAGGATTTGCAAATTCGCTTCTCCTCCAGGACGAAATCAAGAAAGAGTTTTCCAAAAGGTGTCGTGTGATTATTCCTTCTGATGCTAGTATAGCCGTGGTCCAGGGTGCTGTAATATTTGGCAAAAGGCCAGGGAAGATTACACAAAGAGTTATCAGCAAGACCTATGGTGCGGATTGCTGCCGAGATTTTATCAAAGGCGTTCATCCGGAGGGAAAAAAGTTCGTCGCAAATGGCAAGGAGATGTGTAGCGATGTGCTGAACTGCTTTGTGAAGGAAAATGACGTCGTCAAACTGGGGCAGAGGATAAGAAGTATGTATCGACCACTGTACCCGGATGAAAAGCAGATCCAATATTCCTTCTACGCTGCTAACAATCCCAATGCATTGTTGGTCACCGAGACTGGAGTAAAAAGGATTGGAAAAGTTGTGGTTCAATCTCCTGAAACTTGGAGAGGCTTGAATAGAGAATTGGAAGTCAGCATGTATTTTGGTGGAACAGAAATAACTGCTACAGCACGGGATATTTCAAGTGGCAACACAGCACAAACCACTCTGGACTTCTTCCATGTTAAGTGACAATCACTTGACTTTACAACAACAATATATATAGTCGATATTCAAGGTTTATAAACTTTAGAAATCAGCGTTTGTACTCCAACTATCAGCAAACGAATATCTACCAAACGATATGTTATTTAGGCGTCAACTATAAAAATGTTGAAAGAAAGGTGTCCTCGACTCATGTCTCTTAGCTGTTGCCAAATAAGATATAGATTAGTGTTCTCCCGCAGGACTACAAAAGGTGGAAGAATTTTAGGTTCGTGGTTCCAAAAAGGTGCACTTCCCATCATCTGTGTGCCCTATTTTTGCCAGTGATGCATCTGTGAGCATCTGTGGCAAGCTTATAGTTTTGCTCATTTTGTGCAAGCAGTGGGGCTAGATATCCAAACAAACAAGTGCCCCTAGAAGATATATAGTCCTCATCCACGCTGTCTCAGAATTACCTCTGCTAGGTTACCCAACTCTTTCTAGGACTTACATCCCCATGAGATGGACAGCTGGCTTAGTCCAGACAGTGTCCGTCGTAGAAGGAACTCAACAGATGGTTATCAAACAATTTCACAATCGCTTTGTAAGATTCCCATGCACAGCAGTTTTAATTATGAACATTTAGCTGATGAAATTATGTTGCTGATAAGCAAAACCCTTTCATTTATTGTAATACATGTACAGAATACCTTAAGAATACCGAAAAAATTTCCCTGCCGTAAATTTACTGCAGGAAGAGGGGCTCTTATTATTGAGGGTTAAGCTTGTTATTGGTTTATATGTAGAAGGTATGGTGTGCCTGAAAAGTTCTCGAGGGTGACCATTTAGTAAAGGTTTGACTGTAGCTCTAAAAATGTAGTCATGTAATGGCACTCTTTATATTTCTTAACGTCAGGCGATAATTTCTATAATTCCAAAAAAGAAGAATACCGAATATTTAAAGAATTGGAGACCTGTATTGTTACTTAATGTAGACTAAACATAATCCACCCTTGAAAATCTGAGAAAAAGCCTGAAATAAATTTCCGTTTTCTGGCACTGCGGTCACTACAAGAACTCCATTTACACGCACAAAAAAATCGGTACGGCACGGCAAATTTTTGGCACCGTGACGACAATTTTGGGCACGGCACTCCCAATTATCGACGTGTAAACGTACCGGTCCCAAAAAAAATGTGGCACCAGTGCCCAATTTCTTGGGGGTGCCGAGACTACCTTCAGGAGGTAGTCTCGGCACGGGTAAATCGAGGCACCGTGCCGAAAGCAAGTGTGACGCATGCGTTGTTTCCACGAAAATGGCGGCCACTGCGGCAATCTCGTCCCCAGAGGCCGCGATCCTTCTGGTCTGCGCCAGGGATCGGGACCTCTCAATCTCGAGCCCAGAGTGATCCCCGGCTCCGCGATCCGTCAGCGGTTGGTCAGCGGTAGGGTCGCCGGGACTCACTCTGGGAAACTGAATAATAATTCAGTGTCTTACTGGTCCTCACAGGACAATAGAAATCAACACGGAAGTCTGAAAATCTTCCCCGGAAGTAAACCAAACCGGAAACCCTGGAAAATCATTTTTTGTTTTCCATGGTCAAATGTTCAGGTGTATCACCTTAATTTTGTAAAACACCTAAGAACTCGTGATATGGCGCTACATAAATGAAGTATTTTCTAATTCTACTATTCTTTTTGAACTCAAAAGATACCTTGAATAAAAAAAAGGACTTCCTTTAAACGTCAATTCTGAGCGGAGTTTTAAAACAACAACGACGGCGTCACCAAGGACAAGGTCGATTGAAAACTCAATTTATAGTTGACTTGCAAATCTCGCTAGAACTACTGTTTTCTTTCAAATCTCCGTTACGGTTGAAAAACTGAATATCGCAGACAGTGCTCGATTCAAAATAATAACTAATAACGCAGAATTTGAACATTACGCGTTGTTGTTTTGCTGAAAAAAAAGAATTGTACAATTGTGTGCACGTGAATTGCGTAAAAGTGTGCACGAGCTGAGTCGCCGAAATGTTAATTACACCTTTTGAATAGCGTTGACCGGTGTGGCCTTTAACGTCGTTATTAATATTACCGCCATTCGACAAGGAAAAAATTATTTGCTCGAAAACATGCAATCTATCATGAAAAAATGCGCTGTCAGCGAGAGGTCTTTGAAATAAACGAAAGTCGCCAACAATTATCAACAGAACAATAGCTTGTCCGTGCGTTGTGCATTATGTAAATTTCTTCACTGTCGTCCGCAAAACAACAACGAACACATGCACACAGTCAGGCGGAATCTTGGAAGGCAAACAAGATCTTTGATTTAAAACCAATATAGCAGTATGCTCAAGAAAGAGACTAACGAAAATCAAAAACACCAGACGCTCTTTTGTTGACTCTCTTAACTGCAGAACGTTTTTGTTACTTTTGTTGCTTCGATAAACACCAGTTCTGTCGATACTGTGTTAGAAATAGTTCAACTTTCTCGATTTACTTCCGTTCTGGGAAATTTACTTCCGCTTAGACCTGAGAGCATGCGCAATAAAACCGGAAGACCAAGGTTCTACCTGAAATCGACCTGAAATTGATCTGATCAATTCCAGTTTCCCAGAGTCCGTCCCGTACCGCTGACTGACATAGACGGACTCTGGGCTCGAGATTGGGGACCTCTGGGCTATTCTGAAAAGCCGTCACAAAGGCGTCTGAATCTCATTGGCTGTTGAAAAGCTTGTTTGTTTCACCACAATCTCCGGCGCACGCGCACAATCAAACCGGAACCAGGAAAACCTGGTTCCGGTTTGGATTCGTCCAGAGCCGTTGAGTTTCCCAACCGCCGGTAAAGGGGAACGCAGGCTCTGGGAACGAGATTGCCACTGCGGCATTTTCGCCCCAAGAGAAGTTCTGGGGATGAGAATGCCACCGAGGAAAAAATAAGAGAAAGCTCCCACTTAAAAAAAATCGCCGTGTGAAAGCCACTTCCACCATCACTGCAAAGAGCGATTTATTTTTCAATCGTCTTCTTCTAATTTGGTCAACCCCTGAACACTCTTGAACATGTTGAATGGTCGAAAACTCGTTCCTTTCCGATAAAATTCCTGTTTTGCACTGAATGCACGATGAACAATTCCAGCAAAACATCCAGACCTTGCCATTTCTCGGGAAGATAACCGATGGAAAGCAGGGGTGCTGATCGTGCCTAGCAGGAGAAAACCTTCTTGTTTTGGTCGTGTAAATGGGTTGTGCCGTGCCGGAATGGTTTGGTCACGGTGCCAAAAATATGCCGTGCCGTGCCGACTTTTTAGCGCGTGTAAATGGGGCTAAAAATGTGCTTTTATAGGCGGGACATTAGCCTTTGGGCATACTGTTTCATAGCACCATTTCTTTAGACTTCAATGAAGAGCACACCAGTACATTTCCTTCAAACGACCCAGATCCAGCACTATGCTTTTACCAGTAAGTCGGCCAACATAAATCACGCGAACAGAGTCGAGAGCACCTCAAGGGGCGCCACAACTGCACTGCTACGATCAGCGTGATTTACTCCACTCACCAAGCAATGTACATTGATATGACAGAACGTTTCCAAGAAAAGAGGAAAGGCCTTAAAGGAATTCTTTAATAATCTGACTGTTTCCTCCCGAAATGTTTCTCATTTTTTTGGATTTCTGCTCGTAACAGTTCGATATTTTCCAATTTGGTCGGCACCCCTCGTTGTCTGGCTCGATCGGAGCAGTTATTGACTTTCATTGCAGTAAACACCACGTCTTGATAGAGATGGAGGGATAAATTGAATAAGTCGAATTAAAAGTGAAGCGATATATAAAATGGCAAAACTGGGTTCGTGGTCTACTGGTATGAAAATATAACCCAATGAAAGACCGACGTAATGTAATATGTCTCTTTTCAATGGTAATGTATTAATTGTTTGTGGGTGAGTCATATGTGAGGGCCGTAAAGTGTATTTTCTTGACCCGAAAATGACCAGATTTTGTTGACGAAACCTAGCCTTGAACGTTAAAAGTTGCGTGATTCGATGTCGAACAAGAAGTCGGCAGAGTCGGAGAGCTTCAGGTGAGTCACGATTTTGCGGATAACTCTTACGTCGAAGTCTTTCAATTTTTTTTCGAAAAGTAAAGATAACGTAGTAATCATTAATTTCGTTTAGAAGCTTTTTTTGGAAAAAATCGACCCTTGAAGGTCTACAGTAACATTAAAAGAGCTATATCACGGGGATTTTGCAGATTTTTGGTCTAAACTGTTCTGAAATCAGTGGTAGGCAACTTAACCTATAAAAAATATTATCTTTGATTATTTAAAGGAAGATATAACCTTAATTTGCGGATAGAAATCAAACTACGGCTAAAAACTTCGATTTTTAGAAGACGCGCGGAAACAACTTGAAAAAGTAAGCCTTAATTTTTTTAAGTTGCAATCCGTTTCCATCCGAGCCATCCACAGCCAAAGATGCTCGTTAACAGTTTTAGTGCTCTAATATAGCAATTTCTAATAAAAATGGACTATTATTTTTAGATTTCCCGCAACACAATATAAATTATGGCTTTTCAAAAACCTGGTAAAATCCGTGACATAGTCCCTTTAAGCTATGGATTTGAAAGGCACTGCCTTTTTTCTTCATGGTCTTACAAAAAACGTTGGAGCCTAGTGGCGCATCAGGCTGGAGTTTCTTCCTATATATAGTAGGAGTATTTTACTACCACAAGATAAGATGCTAGTCCATCGCAGGCCATTCTCTCCTTCATCCTCTCAACATACACACACCTGGGTGGATACAGCACTGTGGGAAGAAAAAAATGTTGACCCCGGCGAGGGTTTGAGTAATATTATTATTATTATTATTATTATTATTATTATTATTATTATTATTATTATTATTATTATTATTATTATTATTATTATAATAACCATGAGAATGAGAAGAAGAGGGCTTACGCAGACAGGGTTCTTCAAGTAGAACAGGGAACTTTCACTCCATTGGTGTTTACATCCACCGGAGGAATGGGCGAGGAGTGCAAGAGGTATCACAGTAGGCTTGCAGAATTAATCGCCGCAAAGAAAGGGGAGGATTACGCAACAACGGTGTCTTGGATCAGATCAAAAGTCTCATTTGCGATCCTCCGATCCGCCTTAATCTGCCTAAGGGGATCAAGAACTGTAAAGAGAAACAGGAACATTGACATTTATGATATGGACTTTCAAGTAGAGAATTCTCGTACTGCAATTTAGATCGAATATATATATATATATATTTTTTTTTTTTTTAATATATAGTTCTTCTTTTATTACTGCTCTCGAAGTCGCTTTTACTATTTTTCTACATTTTTAAAGACACTGTTTTTATTATTATGTAAATAATATGTTTATATATAAAGTTCTTATTCGAATAGTCAAATCATTGTAATTCTTTTAGAAATTGGTTAATAAAGTTTTTATATTTTATTATTATTATTATTATTATTATTATTATTATTATTATTATTATTATTATTATTATTATTATTATTATTACAAGTGAAACCGGTAAAAACAATATATAATTATATATCCCATAGAAAACAGGTAAATGTGAAAATAGATTAGTGTGTATCAATCAGATCAATCTGCAGCTTACTTTCATAAGCAAATGCCCACATTGTGCGGTTCCAGAAAATATCCATACCCACCCCAAGGATGGTCATTGGAAATTCCGAGGGGGATGAGGGTCTCAATAGTACAAACTTTTTAAAGAAAGTATGAAGCGAAACTAGAAATCCCAGGGGGTGGGAGGGTCCAAACCAAATAACCATCCTTGGGGGAGGTATGGATATTTTTTGGAACCACACATGGAACCAAGCCTGTGCTGCAAAAAAACTTGACACATTAACTTAACCTGGAGTAAAATTTGTGGTCTGCGATAAAAATTATGTAAATTCTCTGTTATTTCATTATTTTTACATGTTTTTATTGAAACAAAAATGTTTTGTCATGAACCTCAGAAAAAAAAATGTTTTGGACCCTAAAACTGAATTTTGTAATCTGTTCATTTCAAAGCATTACATCACTGAAATCTATGTTTGGTATTCTTGTAGAGCAAGTTGCCAACAAAAACTAAGCTGAAGTTTATTTAAATCGAATTTACAGCTACTGCTTGGCTAATTTTAATATGAGTTAAAAAAACTTGGGTCTTGACAAAGTGCGAGCCAACAAGTCATGAGAGCCATTCCACTATATACAAATAGCACATTGGTTGGCCTAAAAAGCTCCCTGGTTAGCCTAAGCAGTACTCCAGTTAGCCTGAGTATATTTAGCTGAGGTGGCTTCAGGTTATGCTATTTATTGGAGTTAGGTATTTTGGCTTGTATGGCACTTATGTGTCATGAAACATACGAGCCAGTTAGCCTACATAAGATTCCGGTTAGCCTATATAGTACTCTGGCTAGCCTTAAAAGCACTTTGCAGGGACGGCGGAGCATTTTTCCAAGTGGGGGCGCTGACTAGTGACTTGAAGTGGGGGGGCTAAAAAGACTCTTCTCTTAGTAAGTCTTTATTTTTTTTTTTCGGAAATTCTGGGGGCCTAAAGCCCCCCAGCCCCCCGGCTCCGCCGTCCCTGCTTTGGTTGCCAAAGGGTACATCATGTTGCTTGCAGTTAGCTTTATATTGGGATTAGGGTTTTCTGGCTTGCTTAAGTTTAAGGCCTCACGATTTTTTACATTGCTACTTTAAAATGCTAATGTAGGTCATCCAACAACTGAAAATACAGGCCTTAAAAACAAACAGATTTTTTGTAAAGTAGACAAATGTCTGGTCAAAAAGCAGATCTTAAATGCCTCAGGCAATGAATATGTGTAGAGAGAAGGGAGGGAATTGCCAGAATTGACTGTCACATAACTATGTGTAAAACTAAGAGATCAACAATTACCTGAACTCCATAGTTTAACTCACTGAACAGTAATCCAGAATGTCCTGTCAAAACATTAGGCATTCTATTAGTCCCTGACCTGTAAACCACAAAATGCAAAGGAAACGTAAATCTATGTTTACCAATACAATAAAACTGCATCATGGGAAGAACAAATTTTAAGTTAAGAAATGGTCTCATTTATTAAACATACCCAAAAAGGCATTCCAAAACGTGAGTAGCACTGTTTAATTAAAGTCTAGATTAGCTAAAAGGTTGACTGCAAGTAGTCTCTAGTCTAACTTAAAAAGAGATCACACTGAGCTGAAATGTTTCTTCCAATTTCAAAGGTATCACATAAAATCTTCCTGACGTAATTTTTCTTTGTGGTCTAAAATGGCCACTTGGTCAATATTTTGAGGAACATTTCCTCATGTATAAATATTAATGAAAGGATGCGAGTCTTATTAATTTGGAAAACAGTAGCTTAAAATTCAGATAACGAACATAAATAACAGTTGTATGCCTCGACGAAATGACTGCCATTTAATACTATCGCCTCGTTCTCACCATCTATTTTTTTACGCCTAGCCCGGCTTTAATTCCAGTAAGCTAGGTTGATAATCATGATAAACGTCGAAGACATAAGCTTTAACCAGTCTAAAAAAATTATTGTTTAATGAGAAACGCTTACCTCAGCCCAGGTCCCTGTTAGTTTCTGTTGCCCACGTTTTCGCACGTTTCTGCTCATTCCATATTCTTCTTTATCGGGAATACAAATAAAGGAGGTGTACCCTACGTTTGGGGACTCGTTTTGATTGCGTCAAGAAAGAAAAACATCGACAAAACTGTCCTCTATAACTCAAAATCTTGTCGCATAGTCGCTACAGTCGAAGCTCTCTTAACGGACACTCTCGTAAGCGGACAGCTCTACTTACGGCCACCTGGTTTGAAATCCCGTTTTACGCTCCCATACAAACTCTGTATTTTTACATTCTCGTAAGCGGACATTCCCGTAAGCGGCCGCGGACACTTTCTGAGATAACGACTTAGACTTTTTCCTTGTTTTTAAGCTCCCGTAAGCGGACATCCCAAAGAAAGTCCTTTTAACAACCTTTGTAACTTGTTTTTATCAATCAACTTCACATCGCCGTTCGTCACAATGATTTTACAGTAATTGCAATACCATATTTCAGTGTTTGTTTTGTCGTTATCCACGTCCGTCCGGTTATTGTTAGCTGGGCAAGCTCCCGTAAGCGGCCATCTATCCCGTACACCTCTAGTGGCCGCGTACGAGAACCATTCTCGTAAGCGGCCAGCTCCAGTTACGGACACTTTTTTCGCGTCCCGAGGGTGTCCGCTTACGAGAGCTTCGACTGTATTTTGAAAATGCTCTTCATGAGCCCACAATACGGACCACGGGGAATCCGCTGGGGTGACCACCAGCAGGGGGAGGGGGAGGGGCAGCTATTTAACTTCTCCCCAGGCCCACTCCTTTCGTCTGAAAGAAATTACATTCAACCTCGCTAAAACCAAATGAAACGAGAAGAAACTGACCACGCTATCATAAAGAGCAGACACTCCTTCCTTTGGCAAAATTTTCTTTTATTCCTAACGCAAATGGTCGTTGAGAAGAAAGCCAACAAACTTTTCAGTTGTATTTTTTACTGCCGTCCTTTTTTAGGAAAAAGTAATAATGGCCATTTTTAAAAACACTATTTAAAAAGCTACAACTTGGCTTAAAAAAATCTTAAGAGAGAGATACAGGTAAAGTTTTCAAGCGAATTTAAAACCGCGGTCCGTTCTGGTCACGTGACCAATGACGTCATAACAATAAAAGTGATAAAAATGTACTTAACATATAAATATCTACCAACATGTAATTTGTTGCTTCCTCGCATTTAATGCATCGCCAGATACGCACTTGTACCCAGACTCCCACTTTTTTAAAATTGTACATAGCTACCTTAATTTTTATATTTTGTTTGGTACCCGAGCAGTCTGAAATGCCTCACACCAATGTGTTTCAAACTGCAATGATTGCTTTTTTCAGTAACAAAATATCTTCGTCACAGTGAGCAAAAACGACCTTCAGGGCAATGTCACGTGACTAATGACGTCATCAACCTACGACTTATACAAGAAGTAGTTTATGGTAAAAGTTATTTCTATACGACGTACTACTCCTGCTGACTTTAAACTGACCAAGTTATTTGGCATTGACGATTTTTCAGTTGCAAAGGAGTTTGGGAAGGTTTTTATTATAATTATATATTGTTTTTATAATTATTATTATTATTATTATTATTATTATTATTATTATTATTATTATTATTATTATTATTATTATTATTATTATTATTATTATTATTATTATTATTACGGACCGGTCGACCCGGAGTCTAGCGCACTAACGATTTGTGTGCTTGGAGATGTTGGCTGGTTGTGAATTGGACTGTGGATGTGAAATGGACTGTGAACTGTGGATTTCCAGAGTTTCAGTCGAAGTGATGAGTGCTAAGTCTAGTTTCGGCGAATGTATACCGTAGTCAGGTCTCAAATGCGGCGCTTATTCCGGGAGGGGGGAGGCTTACGTACTGTAATAATTCTGGACAGAGAACTTAATGATCGAATAATGGTGTAATTTATTGACTTGTAAGTGAACAATATTGCCTGTTAATTTGATGGAAGGAAACTTGCAATGCTGTTTTAGTGTTGTAGTGTTTTTTTAGGCAAAGGGGATTCTTCGAATAAGCGCCGCATCGGGACTGTACTATTCGAAGATGGCGCTTATTAACATTTTGTCCCACTTGCGGCGTTATTCAAAGGCTTCACTTATTCGGAGACGGTGCTTATTCGACTAAATACGGCAGTTATTTTAACTGAAAGATATGCAGGACTATGCCGTGAGACAGTTGTGCCACATTCATGTGATACTCAGGGGAGGTACTAATACTAAGGGTGGTCGTTATGTGTAAGAGATTGCAGTTTGACTCGTAATAAAAATTGGCTAAAAATTTCTGTTACGTGCGGTTTTTTATTAGAGCCTGAAGAAAAAGGCAGTGCCTTTCAAATCGTATTGACTGAAATGGTCTATATTTTTTCGCAATGTCCTCACCACGTACCCCACCGCCAAGGGGGTAATCAGAATATACGGGAGCCTCCGCCCCTAAGTGAAGATCCCTATTTTTGCTGTATTTTTGTGACAGAATCAGATAAGTAGCAAACACCTTGTTAAAAATGAATAAATGTCGTTCTGGATATCTCAATACAGCAGTTAACAGTGCAAGGTCTGTGTTACCTGTTCTGTTAAAAAGACATATGATCTGGACCTCACGCGGAGTACCGCTCGGCGTCGTGTAGGCAGGGGGATAGTGGTGATGGTGTGGGTCCAGCCATCTGATGAAGATATCATTTTGGCCAAGATTCTGCTTCTTGCAAATAATGGTTTACCATTGTGTCAACCTTTGGTTGTTTGAGTATAGTGAAACAATGAGCACTGTAACCTTGACATAAGCAGGAGCTCCTGACATAAGTCAGTTTACGATCCTTTTACGATTTTTTCGTGAAGGGACACGAAGGGATGTTGGCACAGCGTTAACCAGGATATTTGGTTTAGACGTCCTGATCTTTCGAGTTATCGAGTGTTTTTTATTTATAGAATTCGTGTAACAAAAAACCTACCGAGTGACCCCCCCCCCCCCCCCCCCCCTGAGTGACTATTACGGAAGCGATTGCATGACGGGAAGTTTAGTCCACATGTAATCGGAGTACAACAGATTGTCTGGTTCCAGTGGTTGTTTCCGACTATGAAGAACAACGGACCAGCAATTCGGTCGAGAAATGTAAGGGTTGATACAAGAAGGGTATATTTATTCGACGGCTGTTTAACAAGAATGTCAACACGGAAAAGTACTGAAGTTGTGGACGGCACGCTTGAAGACTGATCGATAAAGATAGCGACAGGATTCGAAATTCGTTTTATACTCGATATTTGAAAGATATAGTGTTCACGATGACTTTAACAGGGAGCTTCTGCTGTAGATTACATCTAAATACTAGTAGAAAAAGGAGGAAAGACTAGAAACAAGACGTTTTGCAATATCTGGTCGGAAATATCTGAAATTCAAGTAATTTAGAGTTTTACCGGGTAGAGAAATTTTCTCTCGAAAAAGAGCGCCAAATTAAGAATTTCGAGCAACCGAATTTTAGTGATTTTCAGCGGCTCGCCGTGACCTTCAAAATTAACTTAGAGAAGAAAGATTGGGCTCAAATGACTTATTAACATTTCAATAGTACATTTCTAGGCTCAAAAACGGGGTTTCATTTAATGCGAATGACTCCAGTGCGAAGTTTACGACACGGTATGAGTCATGCTTATTTTGTTTGTTTTAGAAGACACTGGAGATCATAACGGTTGAAGAAAAAAATCCCACCACGTTTCTAGGCTCGATTCTAGGCCTACCATAGGCTTTCTTTGAGCGACATATCAAGAATTTTGAGTTTTCATCATATGCCACCAACCGCCCGGTCTGAGTCGAAATTTCCTCTTAAGTAGCCTTGAGCTATGGATGAATGTATAAATCACAAGATCAAATTCCAAAACCTGTTTTTGATGCACGGATTTTATTGCCTTTCTTTAACAGCAACAAAAAGAAGTCAGAAACTTCTTAACAATAATTTTCGCCAAAGTTCCGCTAAATGAAGTCAGCATAAACATCACAGCAAACTCTTCCATCATTGTCGGATTCGAAACGATTCAGCAGATCCTCGGTGTACCATATGCGCAACTCTTTGCCCGTCTGCACTGCAAGAGGATTGTCGAACACCGACAGGACAAGCTCAGGGGTTTGAGAGGTATATCCGGGCACGAAAACCATGCGCGGAGCAGAAGAGCGTAACTGCTTCGGCGGCAAAAGGATTTCATTGTACGCATCTGTTATGGCAAGCAACACGTACTCTGGATTCTGCAAGGCGAAGCCACAACCCCAGTGAGAATAGTAACGAGCAACGTTCTTAACGCAGGATACGTAACCATACAAATGAACCAGCTTTAGTTTGATGAGCTGCAGGTTGCCACCAGATGGAATCTTAAATGTGCCGAACGCGCTATTTGTTGTACCAAAACACACTGGACTGGTATTGAGCTTGCGCCATTGAATTTGTCCTGTTTGTTAAAAAGAGAGAAAATGTTCATTAGGTCATGTGAAGGAAACCCCGCTCGGGAAGATATTTGACTACAGATGATATGAATATTACTATAGAATAAAGGCCTTCATTTTCCCAAAATATATGCAGCCATTTATGTCCTTGAAGATTATCAGGGCTGTTGTAAGAGGTGAAAACTGGAGAACACTGTGATCATTGAAGAACAGATAAAGTTGAGACGATGGTGTTAAGATTTCCCCAAATACTCTAAACTTACCACTTTATTTTGTGGCTAAGCTAATTATAAGCTAATTATGTTGGTTTCAAAAACCTTGCATGTCTGTTTTCATCAATCAAACAGTTTGAGGTGGAAAGATGAGATGTGTTGAAAAGGGAATGGTGAAAACTGGACAACTAGCTGATATGCTTTCTAAAAAATATATTGAAAATAAGGAAGCATTGACTTGCAGGATAAAGCTTCGTTTTAATTGAAGTAAAGTAAACAAATGAATAAATTGTGCCCGAGTTGTTGTAGTCTTCGTTTGTAACACAACTGAACAAGTGAGATATCGACTTACCTATAGCCCCGGACATGCACAAAACTGATACCAACATGGCAACACAAACAGCCTTCATGGTAAATATCGAAACAACGAGATATCTACAAAAAGGAAAACAGAAATGTTTCAGTTAAAACCTAGAAACAAAGAATGCAACAACTCTCTTCCAATCTCGTCCCCAGACCCCGCTTTTCTTTTAGTCAGAGAGAACACGGACTCTGTCCAAGTCCGATTTTTTGAACATGCGCAGAATGCTCATTATCAATTGTCAACCAATCGACTTTGAGCAGAATAAAGGTATTAGCAATGGCAAAATGGGACACTATGAAAAATAAAATAATATTATTTTTCTGCTTGAATGACCTCATTTCTTTTAAGAAGGAGTTGTCGGTGATTAAATATCACAGAAATGTCAAACTTTTCCACGTTGAAGCATCTGAGGGTGTCAAATTGGTTAATTATCAAACTAGCTAAAATCACGAAATTTGTATTTTTCACAAAAAGTACTGGAAAATATTATGGGAAATGCTTTGAAATATATTCAGCAGAACAGTTTACACTAACGTAGTTTTAGTCCCATCTCGAAATGAAACATTTCCGACTAAAATGTTCAATTTTCAATTTGGAAAATTTAATTAACTTTATTATTTTTTTATTCATCGACATTTACGTTTCATACAGGGCCTGAAACTACGACACATTAAATCGGTCTGATCAATCTGCATGTCAGTTTCATTTCAAAATCTTGAATCCTTTCCGAATAAAATGCGATTTCCTGAAGCCCTAAAAATACACTGCCCCAGTGAGGTCTTATTTCAAATATGGCACATCTCGCCAATTTACACTGAAACACAAGAGCTCACAAGGGTAATATGTACAACCCGTTAACGCTTGATTGTCTTTTTTCACGACATTTTCAATCCGCTTTTCCGATTGCCTGCCTCGAAATACCCATACAATAGCTATATCTCAGAGGACATGACCGACATACTATCAGTTGCGTCAATGGCCCTGTTACTTTATTGTTTGGCAGCTCATTGTGTTGACATATTTCTCACAGAAACTTAGAAATCAACTGGGTATGTGGAAGAGTCAGTCTGATCTAAACAAAGTAGTGGTATGAAAAGGCGAAAAACATCTGTTGCGCTGTGTTCACTGTGTGTGTAATGAAACTCGAGAAAAGAGAGCGAGACAGAATTTTCTACCGAAACATTTCTTGCACAATCTTTTCTAAAGTGGTCTATATTTCGTGAAATTGTGACAAACAAAAACGGTTTACGGTACGATCCACAATGATTGCGTTGTTAATAGATATATTCCTTGCGCAATTCGAATGAAGCAGTTTATATCGGGTTTACTTGTTAACGGCCAGGCGACATTCATCTTTTATGTTTGTGTTCAAACTAAACTTAGCTCAGAATCGATCAAGTTACCGAAGTAAATGACAAGACCCAAATGTAAGGTAACAAAACCTTACTGAATTGCTAAGCCTAATTTTATGACGAAAATAAGTTTTATTTCTGAACGAAATTGTATCGACCGGTTTTCGTATTTTCCTGTGAATTTTTCGCGCTTTTAGTCTTTATTTAGCCGCTTTTGTTGTACACGTGCATTAATTTTCTTTTTCCGTAAGTTGATATTGTTTCTCTGTTAGTTTATTTTATATTGAGTTTATATTTGAGTTTATTTTATTCTTCCTCAAAATTAGAAAATTTGTTGTGCTGTGAGCATATTTTGTTGGGCCTTGCTTTTAGCCTCTCACTCTTTCTGGATCAACAATATCTATATGTCTTCCTGATTTTGACAGCAACGTCAAATCGTCAAATCTTTCAAAGTGACTTAGAACTGATCAGCTGAACAATGTTAAATTTTACCGCGAGGCAAACAGACCAACGTTTCTTTGTGGGAAATCCCTGAATAGCGTTGAAATAAAGCAAAACCCTTTTCAAAAAATTTTCCGACAATCTTTTGTAGAACAAGCAGCAATAGTATTTAGTTTTGCGGTTGACAACGCAACGAATCAGTTGTTTCGAATCAGTTGTTTCGAATCATCTTTCTTTGAATATTCTCTATTTATACTGTGTTATAGAAGACGATTTTCCGTTTGTCCACGCCTTAGCGAATGCGACGCTAAAACCTTTTCGAAGAACACCGCATCAAACCAATTCTTAAAACTTTACTACAGGGAAAAAGTATTTAAAGCAATTTTTTGTATGAATGCTCAATCCCCTTCTATTTGACAGAAAAGGCGATGCTAAACTTCAATAATAACCGAAGAAGGATTCTACTACGCTTTGTACAATAAATGAATAGTAACAAACCTCACAAGTCTTTCGCTTAGCTCCTTCAGCTTCGATAGCCAGATCAGATTAAACACAAGCTCTCAAAAGACGCTGGTTATTGATGTGTTGGATCTTCTCAGTTTCTGCTCCGAGTCATTCATTGGGTATTATGATTGTTGCTTAGTTTTGTGTTTTGAAAATAAAAGCATCCAAAACAATTCACATTGTTGACTTATGCTGTGATGGTAAACCTCATTCTCAGTAGAACGTGGCATAAACTTCATATTTGTTGAACACTTTAAACGTCGCTATATTTAGCTGAAAATTAAAAACATTCGTTTTATCCACAATATCAAGATTAAGACTGGAATAAAGATTAGCTCGACAGTTTTGGCTGTAAATCTGGAACGAAATAAAAAGGCAATAAACGAAATTAACAGTATTCATGTGGTATTAGCTGGGATCTTTTTATGAGTTTTGGCGGCTTTAAACAACTATGCTTGGGAGAATTATCTTTGGCAAAATGCTTCTTGGAAGAATTATGCTTGGAAGAATTATGCCTTGGAGAACTCTGCTTAGGAGTCAGAATTATCCTTGGCAAAAATGTCCTTGGGAGAACTATGCGTGGAAGAATTATGCTTAGATGCAAAGCTTTGTCACGTTAAGTTCTACAAGTATTCTATCTTTTAGAAAGTCATGCCAGCATAATTCAGCATCGTTTGACAGTCAACACACGAGTCCATATGAATCCACACTAGTTATAACTAATATAGTTGAAGTTTCTTCCATCCTACTTCCTTGCAAATGTAGACTGGCTTTTCGAATCACTTTTGGATTTTGTATTTACTAGTGTATTCAACCGTTGTAAGGCAAATTTACATAATGAAGAAAAGTACTTCCTTATTTGTTTGAGTTTAACCATTTTTTTGTGTTTCGCTATTACAAATTTAAAGCTGTTAATCTCTGTAAAAACTGTTTTGCCTTTAAAACTTCGGCTCAAAAAATAAGATTTTTTATGCATTTCGTGTAACTAAAATATCATCCAAGCATAAGTCCACACGCTAATTCTCAACTTAAGTAGGGATGCCTTCGTTCAGCAAATACGAAACCAGGTAACGAACACAGTGTCCAATGATCATATGACAATGTAGAAGGACTGTGCAAACACCTAACTCTTTAATCTCATCTGGCTACAGGAGCTGAAGGAACTCAGTTAAAGACTTGTGAGGTTTGTAACTTTTCATTCATATTAAACAACGCATACCACGAGTCTGCGATTAGCTTCTCCCGCTGTTTGGGAAATCAAACGTTTTAGATAACCGATAAACTGTTCTTATCTCTCTAAAAAGATGTTTTGAGAATTAAGTTAACAAGTATATTCTTTTGGTCGCTCGGCTTCAGTTTAAGCTGTGTATAAAAACACCAAAATAAATTCCGATTGAATCGTTTAATCGTCTACACTTTACAAGACGTTTTTAACCATCCGAAAGCGCCTTCTTCACAGTGCCTGTACGCTTTTTGAGAGAGATAAAATTATGAAGCTATGGACTTGAGTGAAGCTCGGCTTGTGCTACATCAAAGACGTTTTCGCTTATAAGAAAATCTAAAAAATCGATCGATTTTGAAGTTTGGAAACCCTGTTCGTTTCACTTTTGTTTTTCAAAATTTTCGTCCAACCACAAACATTTTAAGTAGGTTTTAAGAACTTCTTCGTGAGACATGAACTCGCAAAGAAGGCGTCAGGATATGATTCGTGGGTTGTACTATAGAATTAATAAAAATAAAAGTTGCTTCCGGAGTGTCGCTTGCCTCTCGCGCGTGTGTTTTGACATGTTAATATTGTGAGGTGGCCATGTCAAAAGTCAAAAGGATTTACTAAGAAACAATGTAGCTTTTTAGGTCACAGTCTCGTTTGAAATATATTTACTTGATTCGATTTTCTGTGCCCTTTTTATGTTTTTGGAGGGATATATAGTCAATATAAGCGCCAACATTCCCTGGCCGTTAATGCTTGGGCTGAATATTTGATAACAATGGCCACACGAGTGAATTTATTGGTGTCTTTTTAGGCGTTGTTTAATAACTACCAGGGAGGGGTCCTAAGAACATCAGTAGCCCTGTCAAACATTTTTAAAAACTGCAAGCCATAATATGAAAGAGGAATGACCTTAGGTCTACGTTGAACTTACAAGGAAACTAATTGAAGAATATCATCACGTAAACAATATCTTTGTTGACATTACCAATGCACCCGAAAAAGGCTAAACGCTCAAAGAAACGTGCAACAAAGTGATATGGTTGTTTCCTCCATCTAGATAGACTTCTCTTACCATGAAGGCTGTTGGTTTTTTCATACCGCCACTTCTGTTCATGTCAATGATGTCTGGTAAGCATAGGTTTCAGTTCATTTTTCTACTCTGCAATGTAAGGGAAGGTTACAGTGTGGCTACAAAAGTCAATTTACCATCTTCCCACGCCCGCTTACCCTACCTTCGCTCGCGCGTATCGTTTAATTATTTATTCTAACAGGTCCGCCACTGTGCCCCTGACAAAAATGACATGCCTTCTGAGCAGACGCTCTTTTTTTCCCTTTCAATCTTTGCGGATTCGTAATTATTTTCTTTGTGATCTCACTAAACTATCATCTGTAATTGCAGTAGGGTAGTGTTAAATAGTCAAAAAGCGTAAACCGTGGGTTGAGGATTGAATTTCAGAGTTCGCATATCACTGAAAACCGAAATAATGAGTACGATGAGTACGATTCATTAAACGTTCATGCGCGAACGAAAAACCACCGCCTAATACAGAAAATTATTTGGGGAGAATCGGCGAAAAGACGCACTAGGAGCAGCTCTGGGGAAAATGGAAATTGCTAGATAGACCAGCATATAAAATATAGACCGTTTATGGCCCATAGACTGTAAACAGATATCTAATAATCAATAAATGGTCTGTTCCAGGCGTACCTTTTTACGCTATTTGCTAACCTTAGACTTAAAACTTTTTTTTTTGCAGTGAACGGTGCTTGTCCACCTGGGAAAAAGACAAATGATCCACAAGGCCGCTGTTGTGTTTTCCCTTTCCAGTACGGAGGGCAGCAATACAACTCTTGTACGATGGACAATGATCACTTTTTGTGGTGTTCATTGGATGCTGTCTACGCTGGAAATTATGCTTATTGCGGTGAGAAAATAAAATAAATAAGCTGAGAAATCCCAAATATCACAATATACAAGTTTGTTTTACGCCAGGTTGTTGAGCTGCCAAGAAAGGGAGACGTCAAGATATTTTACACTGCTAGAGGGAAAGAAGGTCACGAAAAAAAAAAATTATAATTTATTAAACTATACATAGATTAAATTTTATATTTATAACGGTTGGGTAATGCCGAGTTAAAACTTTTACGCCACATACTGAAAGCGTGGCATTCCAGTCAAGACGCCACGCCAGTTTTCAAAGCTCTGTTTCAAGTAATTTAGTTGACCTTGCTGGGTTACAAGAAATTTTTACTAACTACAATTTTTTAATGATTTTGAATTTTTTGTCATCTATTCATAGCTGTGCGCATTTTATCGCCCGCGGGCGCTTTTTCATTTTTAGCTGACAAAAGCCGCAGCGCGACCGAAATGTTGCAATATTTTTATATTTTTTTCAAACCACAGAAAAATTTCAATTGCTTTTACGGGCTTTTATAAGCTTACCACCAACTAAATTGTATTTTAAAAATTAACGTTTTGTCAAAGAAACCAAATTTTTTTTCAGTCAATGTAAAGATCTAACACAAATGACCCATTCAAATAAAAGACTGACAATTTGATTGATATATATAAAATCAATTTAATGAAATGTACGCATTGGTCTTGCTAATATAATATTCAAGTATTGGTATGAAAGTATAAAGAATAAGTACACAAAGTATAAAGTAAACAAAGTATAACAAACAAATGCTTCCACAAATCTAAAAAACAAGAAAATTTCATTCCTATCGAGCGTTTCTCGGAAAAATGAGTCGAAATTCAAGACAAAACATCTGATTGAAAAAATTATACGTGACACTGAAATAATTATTTCCAGAGTAAATAGGGCCTACTTCTTCTTCTAAATGTCAGCTTCAAACAGATTCCAGAAACTTTCTGAAAGAGTGTTAATGTTTTTTCTTTTCATTCAGTTATTTTTCATATTAAGGAAAGCTGTTCGAGTCTTTCTCAAAAAGTACTTGGAAAACATACTTGCTATGTCTTAGAAGCTGTTTTCAAGAATACTTATCATTTTGCTTTGAATCTCTGCCAGTTGTGAGGACACGAACATTTAAAACCGGAGATTTTGTGGCAGTTTTGATAACAAAAAACTGGAGGATTTGTCTGCAAAAGATAAACACATTTTTCTAAAATAATAAACGTCTTGTCTTGGAATTCATAGGTAGAGCAGATTGTTTGTAACCCAGCAAAGTAAAATCAACAATATGACTTATGAAGAGGAATATTTTCTGCCAGATTTGTGTCATATAGGAAACCTTAAAATAATGGTCCATCATTATTGAAAAATTGGTATATTAGAACACTGAAACTATTAAAAAGCGTCTTTGGCTGTGAATTTTTCTTTGCAAATTAAGGTTAATTATTCCTTTAAATGTTCAAAGATAATGTCCTCATGGGTAATGTTGCCTACCACAAATCCCCGTGACGTAGCTCCTCTAAGCCTGGGCCTAAGTTACTTTGTTTTCCGCTGTACAGTGACACCGTGTACCAGTAGCCCATGCAAGAATGGAGGAACCTGTACAGCATCTGGTAACAGCTTCAGCTGTCAGTGTAAAAACAATTTTACTGGAGCCACTTGCGATCAAGGTAAACCTACAGAGTAGTGTCTTAATAGTATCTGGTAACAGCTTCAGTTGTCAGTGTAAAAGCAATTTTACTGGAGCCACTTGCGATCAAGATAAATCTACGGAGTAGTGTCTTAATAGTATCTTGTAACAGCTTTAGATGTCAGTGTAAACCCAATTTGACTGGAGCCACTTGCGATCAAGGTACACCTACAGAGTAGTGTCTTCAAAAAACACGTTACTATCATGGAAGGGGTGAATAGAGGTACGCAAATCCGCTGACGCGTGCTATTTTATGACCAAATCCGTCAATCCGCCACTATTTTCGCTCAAATCCGAATCCGCATTACTTGTAAATTTTGTGTGGGATAGTTTCACTGCAGCGGACAGTAGATACTCTTTTTATGCCAATTTTAAGTTTCGTTTTATTGCTTGTTTTGTGACAATTGCGCCACCATACGGATTAGTGATCTGAACTTCGCACTGCCTTTTTTGACCACAGTGACCTATCGCTTATGAGACCTAATGAACATGTTTTCTTTTTGAATTAGCTGTGCAACAAGGACGTCCGTGGCACAAGCTTAACACATCTCCAGTGTGTTTTGGCATCGACAACAGCCAGTATGGCACGTTTAAGATTCCAGCTGGTGGCAACCTGGAGCTGATCAAACTGAAGCTGGTTCATTTGGATGGTTACGTGTCCTGTTATAGGTACACTGTGACATACTGGTCTCACTGGGGTTGTGGCCTCCGCTTCGGCAGCACTCCAGAATATGTGTTGGTTGCCATAACGAATACACACAACAAAATCCTTTTGCCGCCGAGCCAGTTACAAAAAAGTCAGTCGACTGCAGATCTTTTTTTCGTCCCCGGATACACCTCGCAGTCCCCTGAGCTTGTTCTGTCGGCATTTTATCCTCTTGCAGTGCAGACGGGCCAGGAGTTGCGCCTGTGGTATACTGAGGATTTGCTGCAAACCAGCCCTAAAGACGACGGAGGGAGAGTTTGCTGCGATGTTTACGCTCAGTTTCTTTAGTTGAGCAAATTTTATTGTCTACTTGTTTGCAAGTTTGCTTTGCTGTTGTAGAAGAAAGGCAATAAAATAAATTCAGTAAAAGGAAACAGCTGAGTTTTGATGATTTGCACTCATCCCAAGTAACCTGCCTCTCAGCTGGCAGTTAACGACAAATCATACTAGTGGTAACCACAGGTTAGAAAGTGCGGGCCTAGATACACTTAAAGATCCTTCACCGTCACCTTCCATGTGACAGAAGCCTCGATCTCAGTTGACAAACTTTTGCGATTGACATTTTCTTCGCATTCTAATCGTTTATTGTGGAGGGAAAAAATCTCAACTTCCTCTCAGGAATGACACATTTTCGGGTCCTTTCGCATTGTAACCGTTCATGGTGGAAGAACAAATAACTTAAGTCACCTCATTTTCACGGCAATTAATCCAACAGGGCGCGAAAATTTCTCAGACGGTGTCGATAAATCACTGAACAAAAGACAATTATTCCGAGTAACGCGTCACGCAAGGAATGCATGATTTAATCGAACACGCCTTGTAATTGAGATGTGATTTTCCTCGGTCGGTGAACTTGCTATTTGTCAGTGTTGTAAGGGATTTTTCGAGATCAACCGTTTTTGGAATCATTCGTTTTGGTGTGGTTTATCTGTGATACAATCACAGTAAATCGTCTCAAAACCAACGCCTATTAAAACAACGTCTAAGACGTTATGTTTCGAATCTTCCATAATAGTAGCCGCGATCTTATGTGACAAACTGTTGAGACTGACACATTTTTCGCATTCTAATCGTTTTTGAAGAACAGATTTTCAACTTCCGGTGTTTCGACAAACTGTTGTGATTGACACATTTTTCGCATTCTGATCGTTCTTGGTGGAAGAACAAAATTTTCAACTTCCGGTTTGCAGATAGCCTTTATAAACGTGGCGCGCACGCGTAATATGCAATCCGCTGGTCACTGTCAAGATTAGGGTTGCGGGCCTCTCTTGGGCCCGCAATTAATAGTTCTGTTTTCTAAGTAGCTACAATACACATCAGTGTAGGACAGAGATATCGAGGGGTCAAAATGGGTGCTGCAGTCACTGCTGTCCACACACGTATATTCATAATGACATGCACGAGGTCTGACACCGCGTCATCCCAGGGGAGGGTGGGAGGGTGGACGACAAGTGATGTAAAGTTCGTTAGTGTACGCAACTTTCAAGTAAAAAGAGGACCTTTATAACACATTTATTTTGATTCAATATATTTGAAATATAGCTTTCGTAGGCTTCCCGGAAGATGACATTAAACTGTTTTATACATCAATCGCAGTAAAAAATAAACTGAGGCCCGGTCCAACGGCATGATTGGAGCGTCGTTTAGATCGGGCGTTATAGATCAGATATTTATACATTTTGGAGTCACCATGCTCCTTTTTTATGATAAAATGTTGACGAGATTTGCTATTTACACTGCTCAACGCTTCTTCTGAAGGAGTGGAAGAAGAGAAGATGTATTTAGTTGAGCTACTTAACTATCGGAGGGAGGGTGTACTTATTTCAGCTGTCTAATTGACTGAGCGGGAACCGGAGGGGGGACTTACTTACAAATCAACATACTGATGGCTACAGAGGTTTTCAAAGTGGACCCTATCCGAACCTCGTGCCCAGGTCTTCCCTGCTGTAAAACATAGATGTAGGTAGTGGATTAGCCGCTGCATGTTTCCTTTCTGTTAACAGTTGACGCCATTTTGGCAACACTTTTCTTCATCGAAGAATTTTTAACCACCCAGAAATGAACCCGGAACCTTTGGCATGCCAACATCTCTCCCTCCTCCCTGCCAACATCACAACGCCGAACTGCTAAAATTTTGATTTACTTAATTACAAATTTATTATATACTTAATTAACAGTAAGTGGTTCTCACTTAATTAAAACTTAATCATATAAGATGCCTTTTGACTGTTACATTTATAACAGCTGACCCCATCCCTATCCTTATCCCAACATTAGACCTGAATCTAACTTAGGCCTAATAATCGTCTTATTTAGTCCAAATTTCATCTTACAATCAGAACAAAGTTTTCGACTTTTAGTCAACTGAAATTTTGTAAAGGTTAATAAACCGCCGTAACGAATTTTTAAAAGCTGACGTCGGAACAAAGTCAACTGTAGGCGAAGAGGTAACGCTCGAGACGACAGCTTTTCAAATTTCGCTACGGCCGTTTATTTATCTTTATCAACTTCCAGTTTATAATCAATTTAGTGTTTCACTTGCCCGCCGACGCAGCACAACAGTCTTAAGAAACTAATAACTATGTTTATCTATGATGGCATTAGCAGCCATCTTGGATTTGAACAGCAGAGCAGAGAACACTTTTAGGAAAGAGGTTGGCAAACACTTTTTTCACCACGTTCATGTGTCCGCGTATAAGATGCAGTTTGACCACAGATTATCCGAGACTCTGCTAAAAGACAACGGAGCGATTGTCAATGACAGAAACTAAGTTGTTAAACAGTTGTTTTCCAGTGTTGCCAGGTCAGTACATCTTTAACAGCTCCAGATATCCTTCCACGCTCATTCGTGTTCCCGGTGCCGTGCTCGTGGGACTGATGCTTATTCTACTGTGCGCGGGAATTATGACAGCGCCGATCAGACTTGAACCTGCAAAGAAACAGAAAAACACAAAACGATTCAAGACTGCTATAGTCTGAAATGCCGCAATGCTACAACAGTTATGTAAAAAAAAAAACAATAACACTCCAAAATACTCTGTAGGGTAGCACCATTTAGCTTCGACAAAATAAGACTTGAAAATAATAATCAATGTATGATCAAACACAGGATTAGCGTTATTTTGATGTAACATTTCAAACACGAGGAAGAGTGTTTCATCACATTTCCAAACGCCGAGAAGAGAGTTGAAAATACGACGCGCAGAGGAGTATTTTTTGAGGAAATTCGAGGTGTTTGGAAATGCAATGAAACGCTGTCTTGAGTGGTTGATATTTTTTTTCTCAATCGAAACTAAAACTAAACGGAGAAATAAAATCGTAAAGTCTATTCCAATTATGACCAGATTTTCAAACCACCGTCCCGGGTTATGGTTTCCTTTGTTTTAACTTGACGCATTTTTAATGAGTTTGAGATTCAGTATTGTAACGTTCCATGGATGTTTCCTTTTTTATTAGTTTTGTCCTTCAGTTTTGACTTTGACTGATCTTAATAGGAATTAATAGTTCGATTACTTTTGGATCCTGAATTAGCGTTGATTGGCTTTCGAACAACTGGGCCCTACATACATACTGTCGATATCAGTCTAGACTGTCCACAGCCCTCTATTTTTTCGATCGAATGAACGCGAGAAAGAACGGCGAGAGAACTGGATGCCAGAACAAATCCTGCCCCCCTCCCCCCTCCCCCGCGTTTCGCGCTCACGCTCGCTTCGCTCGCCGATTCTCCCGCTTTTTTGCGTTGAAAATTCGAGAGGCTGCGGACAGTCTAATATCAGTCGATCCATTAATTTTTATTTACCAGGTCTCCACGGTGTTGTTCCTTCCCCTTTTAATCTGCCCGCGGGAGGCTGGTATTTAGGAGCGGAGGAAATAACGCTTATTCTGTGATGGCTTGGTGACTTACCGGAACTGTTAAACTGCAAGTGACAAACAAATCACAAACTAAAACCTGTGTTCCTTTACTTGCTTGATCTTAATGACTGCATTATAAATAGCAATGTGTTAGCTGTCACCACCCGTTCCACTCCTGAAACAAGTCGCTAAGTTTTTTCTACGTCGTGTGTATTCTAGTTTTCAAAAAGTGTCCAATTAAGAGAGATATCCGCTTATGGGAGATATGTATGTGGCTGGTACCATGACTAAATGTTCTATTAGCCCCAAACACATTATTCCTCCTTGTACCTTCATTCATGATCTGTATTTTGCTTAAATCCGTTCAATAGCCCGAACCGCCATCAATGTTTTAACCCCGTCATTTGTTGCCAAATTTGAAGCCTGTCATTTGATTAGTTTAACTTAATCTTACATCCAGGAATGGAAAGGATCCTTGCACAGGAATCTTGCATTAATTGAGAATGCGACGAATGCTGTTCAGACACGTAGCACGAAGCAAAATAAGCATGTGGCTTTTCTAAATCTATTGGCAATGTGTGCCAGGCAATGTCTGCTAGGCGCCCGAGTATGACCTAAGTTTTAATGTCTTGTTAAAAACAACAACAACAACAACAACAACAACAACAACAACAAATGATACTATACCAGAGGTACAGGTTCTTCATCTATAGTGACTTGAAGAGAAGGCGGTGTTGAAGTCTTTTTGGAAAACGCCCCAATTGCTACCCTGAGAACGCGAAAAAAAAGAAAAGAACAATGTGATGAACAGATGAATACCGTGACATAAGCATGGATGTCAATTTTCGCCTGATAAAGACTAGCACTAAAATGCAAATTTAAATTGCGGGTCAGTAAGAAATAGAAAATAGCGCGCGTGTTTACGTAGCGTGAAGCAAACACGAGAGAAAGTTTGGGAAAATTCGAAAATTTCAGTAAACCGGAACCACGGGCGAAGTTTTACAAAAGTACTTTCAAATTCTCCCAAACTTCATTGACTGTTTGCATCAGGCCATGGTTATAACAAGCAGTTGTTTTCTATTATTTCTGTTATAAAATAAAGCTTATAAAACGCAATGATAAATCATGACCCTGTTTACAAAGCCTCGTGTGGAACGACTACACAGCCAATCAGCGGGTGCGTTATATCATACAAGCGTTATAAATATTATTATCTTGTGATATTTCAGGATTAACATGGCAAAGTTTACTTATCCAACACAGCGCTCTTTTCTACAGTTTATCAGCACAAAAAAGTCTCTTAAGTGTTCTTCATTATCCCACCTGTGAGTGGTTTACTGCACTGATAAATCATGCAAATGAGAGATCGAGAACGCTGTCGCTGATTATGAAAGAATTACATTTGTTATGTACTTTACTGTATAATATTAAGTTGCTATTGACCAATCAGAGTCTGAGAGCATAAATAGATAGGAGATCACAAATTCTTCAAAGTGAAGACCGCTAGAATCCAATATTATTACTCGGATTCTCCACCAATGCTACGGAACCTTACAAAAACTGGCTCTCTGTTTCAAGTTTTTAAGAGAGTGCTAGTGGTGACAGGTGTTCTACAATCTTTTCAGCCTTGCGGCAATGACAATAAAAACCTTACCAATAACATCCTCCTGTCGTCACTACAACATATGGTTTGCCTTTCTCCCACACCAGGCTCCGTGATTCTGTGTTGTGAATCTGTGACGTGAAGCTGATATCATCTGTCTGTTGATCTGATACACAAGAATGTGCCTTGGGGTACAAATTGGATACTCCGCTCCAGCGCCATCTGAAATCAACCATTACGCATGCGTGAGAACTTAGTAGACGGTGATTACTACTTACTACGAAAATTACCGAACCGTGGAATAGGCCCGAATATTCATGTCGCTGCCCCACAAAGCTTTTCCGCGCAATAAATGAACGATAGCTTTGAGTTTCGATTCGACAAGAACCGTTTCAAATAAAAAAGAAAGCACACCAATAGAACTAGAAGCTGGAAAGGCTTAAAACCGGGTGGTAAAAGTTTCTTCCAAAAACTCATAATAAAGCATAACTTCTTTTTCACTAAAAATGGTCGTATGATTCACAAAGTAGAGTGACACTCGCTACGCGATTCATTTTAGAGACATTACCTTCCTTAGTTTTCTCTTTCATTTCTCTTTTGCATCTTATTGCTTTCAATCGATCACAAGTCGATTTGGCTGCACTTTAAAAATTTCAAAACAAACCAATCTTATGGTAACGTTCGGTTTCCCAGAAGTGGCGAGACATTGAAACCCTTGCAAATGACGACCCTCTTCCCACAGAAGTGTCGGTCCCTCGATTGAAAAGGTGTTCCTAACATGAGTGTAGTGACATCTATTTGATAGACACAAACCTTCCATGAAGTTGGACCTTTTGACTCAAAGCTTCAGTTCGTTTGTCTAGAGTTGCATACGAGTGGTGCACTGATGTGTTGATTTCAGACTAAAAAAAAAAAACAGAAAAAATGATAGCTCGTTACCAGTACCTCGCTTTGTATTTTTATGTTTTAAAATCTTTCGCTTTTTGTAACCGTCACTTCTGAAGATGCGTGCTGTAGCATGCGAAACGTCAAGTATTAAAATTTTAGATTCTTTTTACAGACCATGCGTAGTCCATGTGTTATGTTTGTTGCCGCTGTTTGTATTTTATTTCTGGTGAAATTGAAATGGCCAAGAAACAAGAGCATTTATGAAAAAATGATAGTGGTTTTCAAATTATACCACACGAGAACTCCGACCATTGACGATGCTGTCAGTCATAACTGAGAAGACCGAGGAATACCGCCGAGGGTCGTTATCGTAAGTTATCGTTATTCGACGTTCGATGTTCTCATTTTTAATCCGAAACTTAATTAATCTTAGCTACAAAAGGCCTGCAGAGCTTAATTTTACTGCTACAAAAGTTTAAATAAAGACTAACCTTAGCACGAGACAAGAAAACAAAAAACAGGCTGGAAATGTGCGCATTGCGTGTAAAAACCAAGATACGACAGACAATGAAACACATTAGACCTGAAATTTAAACATAATGTGCCACGTAGCACTCGGTACACGAAAGTAGATTTTAAAAGGTTCCTATGAAAATGTTGGAATTCTCCAGAATGCTAGTCCTGTATAAGTGGAAATTTAGTTCCCTGAAGTTAAGTTGAAATTTTTGACCTAAAGTGATTTTTCTGCATCACCTCGCCTAGATTATCTCGCCATTGATCGCCTTCAAAAATCTATATCGCTATTGCTACATATAAACCTGTCTTACTTGTTTGTTAAGTGCCGCATGGATTTCCTTCAGCGCCATTTTCCATCCCGTAATGTCTTCATTACCAACCAACTGTTCAGCCACCAATGACACGAGCTAAAAACAGGGTAAAAAACTTTATGTTTAAATGTTGTTCATGCCGAGGAATTCAACCAAACTCCCAGACGAAGGGTCTTCACAAAACTCTTCGGAACGAGAAAATAGCCGCGCGGCTACTGGACACGATGTGGGAGTTTGAAATTTTCCTGCAAGCAGTTCCTTTTTTTCGTATTTAGTATTACATCCCCCTGGACACTTTATGAGAGGAAAATAGGCCTTCCATGCAGTTTCATGTATCTGATTTAACAGATGGAATAAAAGCTCGGGTTTTGGTGATCCTTCAAACGAAGCGAATTGTTCAAATAAAAAGAAATGGTAATGGTTTCTTAATCTTCCTTGGTAATGGTAATGGTTTCTTGTATAGCGCATTCCCAAAGCTCAATGCTTTTCAGAATTAAAAAGTCACGTTCATTTGATCCTGAACACGTTTTAAGTGCCACTAAACTGCGATCAGGCGGGTTTTTTTTGAAAGGGATTGAGAAAAAAGGACCCTCTTCCCCGGAGTGATAAGTAGGGAGGGAGGGCATGATCTCAGGTTACTAACCTTATGGAGTATGTATTATACAATAACATGTATTATAATTCATCCGTAGCAAACATTTCTCTCTACTGTTGTTTTTAGGACTAAGGGCGTTCTTGTGTCCCGTCATACATTGTTTCAAGAGCCAATGGTATGTCTCATGTCGAGAGGTAGTGGAAGAGGTGTCTGTTAGCGAATAGCCCACCCTGAAAGGGTTTATCAAGTTTACAGTTTTTAAATATACTGCGGAAAATTTCGCGCGTAACAAACAACCACACACCTCATCATCACCACGATTGGTTTCCAGTTGACGCCTGTATAAAGACATGTCCTGTCTTAGATGAGCCACTTTGTCGTCCAGTTCCGACATTCCTTTTAAAAAATCAACAAAATGGAAAAATTACTGCCGGAACTGCTTGCGAACATAAGGGGGGGGGGGGGGGGGGTGTGGAGAGGCGGTGGCCTAATGGTTAGTACACTGTACACCCAACAATCCTGCCAGCTTACCTTTAGACATGTGTTTAAGTTTTTCCTTTTGCTCATCCAGCTTTAAGACAAAAATGTTATGGTTAGGGTCTGCTGTATCCATAACTTTATACAAGTATTTAGGGCCTGATTAGATGGCGAATTTCAGCCTGGGCTGAAATTTCCAGCTCGGTTTTTGAAACCGGGCTGGAAATCTCAGCCTAGGCAAACGGGCTGAAAAACCTCATGAAATCGCATTTAAATTTCAGCCCCGGCTGAAAAGTGTGCTTACGGATGCGCAGTGATAGTTTCCAACGAAAGAAAATGGCGGACACGATAATTTTTCAGCTTTAAAAGAACCCGGGCTGAAATTCGCCATGTAATCGCAACAAAATTCCAGCCCAGCAAACCGGGCTGAAATTCGCCATGTACTTATTTTTAATTTTATTTGTAAATATTAGAATTAAGTAGTTTTATTTTTTATTGTAAATAGTTACTGAAAAGCCCTGTGGGGAGCTGACTATTAAAGTTCTTACCTAAAGTTCTTATCTTATCTTACCTGGGCGCTTTGTATCAAAAGTTAAAAAGGATGTGTTAAAAGTAGAGCAAGAAATCTGGCGAAATCTTGCATTTTATTGAAGTCGAGGCTAAATGAGAGCTTTTTTGTTACACAAGCAACCTTAAAAATATGCCACTTCCCATTAGGCTTTGAACTGCACATAAGGGTAAAAATATCGAAGATCTGATCCCAGGATTCATTATAAAATTGTAAAAAGGCGTTCTCTGGTAAAAATTTGTTTAAAAATTATTAGCTTTCGGCATCCAGTCTGCTGTCTTCGACGGATAAGAAACTATGGGTTTTTTTATCCGTCGAAGAGAGCAGACTGGCTGCCGAAAGCTAATAATTTTTAAACAAATTTCCACCAGAGAACGCATTTTTACAATTTTGCACATTAGGGCTCAAATATCCCACCTGGTCTGAAAACGAATCGTGCTTTCCTGTTTTTCTTTCATCAGCGCCTAGGGCGAAAACAAATCAAAATCATCACAGACAAAGAACGAGCTGCCACGCTTTTTTGCGGCGAGTCTGACATACAAATTCGGTCTATTTGGGGCGAATTCTTCACGCAAGACCCCTCTGCCTTAATTGGGCCAATGTGTCACGAGGGTCACGCTACTTGCAGGCCGAACTAAAATTGTTTCATTTATTTTTAGAACAATTTTGATACGGCAGTAGAAAAGAGGGAACGGGAGAAGGGCTGTGGATTTGTTAGAGAGTCTAAATAAGGTAAAGTTATGAGACTGGTTATGCGCACCTTGAGATTTTGTGTCCATGCATTTTTCCGTAATAAAGACGTTTAGAGTTGAGTTTGTATGAATTTTGCTATATGCGCTAAGCAATAGTGTCGTTTACTGTATTTTATCATCCGCATTATAGAGGGTTTTTTTTAAGAAAATGCATGGGGTTTTGCCGAAAGCCAGTGAGAGGGAGGGAGGTGTCCGTATTACAGAACCTTAGCTTAATATCAAATTGATTTTCAACATATTGAAAGTATCCTATTTTTATATGCTGTTTTACCTTTTGAGGCTGCTGGGTTTGACACTTGACTCATCAAATCGTCGTAAAGTTCGATAATTTTACGATCAAGGCTTGCAAACTGAAAATCATCAAAAAAAATAAGGTTACTAAATAATATCAATAAAAAAGACGGATTTATTTTTGGGATGTTCGCTATCTTTTCACCTTGCATTTGGGTGGAATGAAAACACTTTAATGAGACTCCTAGATTGAAACAACATTGATTAGATTGAAGCAGCATTGATTACCATTGGAGCAACATTAGTGCGGTAATTACTGTTGAATCAACAGTGGTTAGGGAGAGGGTGACTGAAAACTATTCTTTTTAGGAAAACATCAACTGGTGCAACACCATGTATGTGTCCCAAGGATAAACTTTCTCAAAGACCGAGTTCTTTCGCTTTTCGTTTCCGGTTTGGCAGTAGACCCCACTTCGCGCTATTATCGACTGTGAGCCCGATTTGAAGGCAAGTCTATCCCAAGGTCATCTGCAACGCATTGTAGCAATTTTTCTGTCCAGAAAGAGAGTTTTATAACATGCATGGAAATGTAAGACTTTTCTTCTTTTCCTGAGCTGCTGTTTGTGAACATAATTTGAACATCTTTTAATTAGAGTTTTCCATTTATCTGACATAACTGCTTCTCAATTCCACGTGACAAATTAAAGAAATGTCGGAATCCGACACTCAACACACTTGTTTGAAACTGAAGAAAAACAACCCGAGTAACCTGCGATCAAGCGTTCTTTTTTTCGTGGCGGGAGGAAAAAAACACGCCTGATCACAGGTTACAACCCGAGTACCTTATCATCAATTCTCTTGGACATCTTTCGTTCAAGTATTTCCAAATCCTCTGTGTGTTGTCGATAACTCACTTTGTCTGTTGTACTGAAATGGATCAAATCCACAAAAAATTGTCATGCGGGCAAAGATTTTTGACTTAGCCCCCACTTGGCCTAAATCCCAGGGAACATGAACAAGGACCCCCGCCTAGAACACCGCACTTCCCCTGGATCTGCACCTGTCAGAAGCATTTATGGTGCAACAGTGATAGCGTTACTTCCAGGAATCACTATGTATAGTGATATGGAAAACGAGTGCTTAACAAAACTGCCAGGTACACATTTCTTTTCATGCCAGGTCCATTTTTTCGCACAACACAATTTCACGTACCACCTACAGCTAGCGGGCGGCCAAGAAGGTGGCAGAGAGAAGCGCTTTTCTTAGCCATTCACCGTCAGTTTTTTACCAGTAGGATCACATTTTCAGGGCCGTATAGAAACAAGTTACCCTCGAATGCTTCTTTCTTTTCTTAACAGGCTGATGTCAAAGGATACATGATATTGTAACCTGCGATCAGGCGTTCTTTTTTCTTTTTACGAAAGCGAGAGGGAAAAAAGAACGCCTGATACATTTATTTAACCGGCCGCCAGCCGCCCCCTAATTTCAATAAACTAATGTGTCGTCGAACTGTCAAACCACTCTTTGTAGTTGGCGGCAAATTCGAGACTCGGATTTCCACAAGGCGTGAAAAACGTCTGGAGAAAAATTGTACATATGTACAGCCTGTATTTAAACTTCGCCGTGATGAGATAACAATGCTTTTAGTAGCAGGGTGAAATGGCGCTTGCGAACATATATTTATCAGTTGTACTGGATGCCGTCCCTTTACTTCAGCTTACACACACAAAAAAAGGAATTCACCGACAAGAGCTGTTTTACGGCAGATAGGATCGGTCGCTTTTGTAAACATTCCAACATCTCTGGAATATTGTTTTCGAAGAACAACAAAAACATCTTCACGGAACCAAAATTATTACGCATTGTCGCTCACTCTATTTGTTCTGCCTTTAGAGAGTATTACACTTGAAATCTGTTAGGGCTTCAGCTAACGTAGAAAAGAACTCGTCCTCGCAGTAAACGTGACTCGTCTTTGCCATTACCAGCTTCTGACCGGAAGTCTCGTTGAAATACGACAACCAATCAGTCCACACCGCTCCATTGAGTATTGTTTCTCGACCAATCAGACAAAAAACCAGAATCTGGTTTTTTTACATGACTTTCGACAAGCAAATGTATCATGCCCTCCTTCCCCCGCAGCAGTAGTAGGGAGGGAGGGTATGATTTCAGGTTAATGATATTGCAGCTTACCTTTCTTTGGCAAACTTCCTAATAAGTGAAGGTTGGTTGGCCATGCGGTCCGACATTTCATCAATAATATCTCCCCATTCTGACACTAGGGAAAATAAAAGAAAAAAGAACATCTGAACAAAAGGGGCAACCTGTACTCACCACAAATAAAACACACAACAAAATTAAGGCTCAATTACTAAAAGACTGACGAGTTCTAGGAAGACAGTAAATAGAGACGGCCTGATCGAGGCCACTATTTTCTAAGGCAGATTTTTCTTGTTAGATTTTGTCCTACAAAATACCCAGCCCATTCGAGTCAACTAACCTTGATTTTCTAGCAACTGAATCTTTGTGTTAAGCCCACCAACTACAAAACAAAGAAGAAAATCAAATAACAAATAGGGTAAAATAATAATCCTAAGGTTCTACATTAACAAGTAATAGTCCCGGAAAGTAATTATACATTTGGAAGTAAACGAGAAATGAGAAAGATGTTAATAAGTCATTGACGCAAGCTACTCGGAAAAATTCTTGTCTCGTGGAGAACTCCAGATTTTCTAAGCAGCGTGTGTTTTTTCAAGCTTTACATGAACCATCATTAATTTCCATAAGTAATTTCTGAGGCTAAGAGTCAAAATTCCCTGAATGTTACGACCTTAAACTTAACCATGCCTTGACTTCATAGTTAACTGGGAAAACTGTGAAAGACATCTAGGCCATTGTGGTTCACATCATAAAAGTTGAAAAGGTTCAAGTTGAAAGAAATTTAAGAACAAAATTATTTTGTAGAACGGCTCGTTATAATTATGTCAAGACAAGTGCAAGTAAAATGGCATGCAAAGAATATAGAAAGATCAAAGTAAATGAAACACAGCAAATGAAACACGGAAATGGCAGGGAGAACCGGTAACAGTATTAAAAATTAATGTATGTATTCTTTATTTAAGTGACATTAAGTGTTACTTTAGGCAACTTCTTGGAACGTAGTACCGGTAAATTTTGCATTACAATTTTAAAAAACATTGTCAATAAATCAATGGTTGTAAAAAAAATATTGTAAGTACAAACCGCCGCTCTTAATGTAATTCCGCTTTAAGTAAATATGCATCGACGCCAGGTACCGTTAGGACCCATTAGTAATGTAAGTGAATCTATGGTAAATAATGTCACTGTATTGTCATCCTATTGTCATATTAGCAACCATGTTGTATTGTAATTTAAGAACTATTGTAACCGTATCGTAAGCAATGTTTTTTTCTTTTTGTATGTGTGTACTGAAATGAATAATAATAACAAACCTCTTTCGTATGTTAAGTTCAACGAGCATCCCTTAACGTTTGGAGTATTCAGGAAAAAATATTTCCAAAATATCAAAGACTGTAGACAATAATACACATTACAAAATAAAACCCACCAGAATAACTAGCACTTGGAGATGGACTGTACTTGTGCATTTCATTGCCCATATTTGGTTTCATTGATGGTGTATGCAGAACATATGGCTGGATGGATGGCGACATGGCTTTACCTGTTACAGACACATTCAGATAGCTCATATTTAAATTCATATTACTAGTCTGCAAACATGCTTTCTGCTGAGGAAATAGGTCATAAGAATACGCCAGCACATGGAGCAAGCCAGTAAGAAATTTTCTTAAGCCTGCTTACAGGCTTATTAAATCAAAACAAAAGTACCCCAACCAAGGGGGATTCCCATATGATTTAAAAGATAGCTTGCTCATCTTCCTGCCAAGGAAAGTAAATTTATTACAGATTTTGCTCTTATTCAGGGTGTTCAGGACAGAATGCCAATATTTCTGGCCAAAAACTCGTGTATAATCACCTACATGACTGTACACCTTGGAAAATTTATAACCTAGGGGGTGTGATACAAAAAAGTTAGAAGTCCACCATAGTATCACATAGTATCTTCAGCTGTTATTAACTTTATAAAAATAAACATTCTATGTTAGAGGTCCCATAACTTACTGCATAAGCTATAAAAAATATAAAAAAATAGCAATTATATATAATGTAAAATATGGAAAATTAAAAAACCTTGACGATCGTCAGCCTGCACAGTGGACACTGATAGGTCCAGTTTGGGTGTCTGTTCATATAAAGAAGTTCTTGCAGGAAAGAGTTGCCGTGGAGATGAATAAGGCTTCGAGGGTGTGCTTGTCAGACCATTTGAGCTAGAAACTGATAAACAAAATGAACAATAATGGTCTGAAATGGGGCAAAAAAAAAGAAAATGAATAATATATCTATTAATCATAATTATTACAATTAATAGACATATTTGTTTCTTTTTAGACAATTTGAAGTCCTCTTAACTAATTAAAAAGATCAAATTATACACCTTATTCATACTTTAAGTAGCAACAAAATGTTTATTCAATAAGAGTGGAGCTTGGTTATCGAGTGAGTGTACACCCTTCCTCGCAGACTCCCTGGAAGGGGGGAGGGGAATCATAAGGCAGCCCGAGCGGGGCTGACTAGACTTGCACCAAGTCGCCCTCTAAAAGCGCCACGAAGCAATGTGCAGTTGTCGCGAAGCGACGACTGTGAGTGACGTACCTAAACTGCGTGTCGAAGGACTTTGAGAAAGTCTAGGGCTGACCAACTTTTTCCATTGTATTACGGGCTCAAATCTTACTTTTTTGTCTAGGGTAATGACAGGATTTTGCTTTTCTCCGGGTTCTCTGGTTTTCTTCCCTCCACAAAAACCAACACTTTCAAATTCAGAAAATAAGTGTGAAGCTCGGCTTTAAGGTTTGGCTAAAACTTTATATTAAAATTAGATGATCAATTTGAAAGAACTATTCTCCAGAGTAATATGACATGGTCTGACAATAGAGCTCGTGTTCCCTGTGTTAAAATTAAGTTAATTTTGGTCAAACTCAAACCAACCATATTTCTTATTATATGGGCTTAGACCAATTTTCCTTTCCCTTCGAGGTTCCAAAAAATTTAATGGGTGTCCCTATTTGGCGGAATGGCAGAATTAAATAATGGCATAAGAGAAATGGTCAAAACTATTGTACTCCAACAGGACCCACCACTCTGCAAAAAGACAGGTGGTCTCTTCATGTATCAACCCTTCCCCACCTTAGAAGACAGGATTAGAAACTAAGAAAAAGATTCAAACCTCCTTGTGCCATTTCTCCAGTAAGCCAAGCTACATGCTCACCTAATATGAAAGTCTCAACTCAAATTTTAAGGCCAATAAATTTTGTCCACTTGGCTTACCAGACAGGTGGTATCTTGCATAGCCCCCCTACCCCTACACAAGGTAGGTCCTTGTCGAGTACACTTGTTATGACCACTAACCTAAGTTTTCTTGCTGTTAGCTTCACATTGGTTTGCTTACAGTTAGCTCTTGTTTGTTGGTTATGGCAACATAAAGTATTGCCCCAACCAACAAATTAAAGCTAACAGCAAGAATTCACAGCAAGAAACTAATGCCATTCTGTCACTTCGCCCCCAAAAAATTGGGATTTCACTTTGTCTCGCAAAACCTTGTGAAGGAAGGGATTGGTGTGCATTTTTTGTAGGAAAAGTAGAGGTTTTTCACTTCTGGCTGGTCAGATGAAATAATATATTATTATTATTATACACGGGTTTCATTGCAGTTTCAAAGAGAAGAGAGTTGAAAATAGGGCACTGAGATCCTAAGCTTGGATCACATGAATTAGTCATTTTCAGTCTACAGTTTCTTCATTGTGTCTGCAATTTGTGGGAAGTTTACCCGGTAATTGTCCTGTAGGGTATTTTTTGTACCTGGGAGGAAGGTGATTATTCCAAATATTTGGTTCCTTAATTAGGGAGATCAATAGAGAAGGGAATTGCAGCCTGTTCCAGGCGTTCGGTTAGTTGGGAGACACAAACTGAACGCCTGGAACAGGCTAAGGGAATTGAATCTGATAATCATGTACTTTTTGGCTATGCATTTTTTCAGTTGACTGTGTAACTACTAGAAATTTATTACTTACTCATTGTTTTATGATGGCTTAGATCAGACAGAGGAAACACTCCATTTGCTGTGCTAGATACCCCACTACTGTTGATTAAAGTGGATCTTGTCGGCAACTCATGGTACTCTGTCCGACTGGACATAATTGATGAGGCTTCTGATTGATTGTCTGGGATATCATCCACATGTACGTCTTTCACTGGTTCTTCCTCTCCATTCATTACATGAATCTAAAACACAGTATGAATTAAATCATTCCCGGGAGGTCTGTCTTAAGGGGGAGTATACCTGAATTTGAATGACATTTTGAGACACACAGGTTTTTAAAAAAGGGATTAAAAAAAAATGGAAGCACCACCAGACAGTTGCCCCCCACGCAAGAGCACTCCTGGTTGTCGGGGGACTGTCTGGTGTCCGTCTACCAATTTTAAACTAAAAAATTCTAATTTTAAAAATCACATTAAATCTTCAATATTTCAAAAATAATTTTTTTTAAAATCTTCTTATATTCCTATAATAACAAAATCAAATTAGTTCTCTAAATGTTACTAATTCTTTGAGAAAAAAAAGCTATCTTCTCCCAACATCCCCCAAAATCACACTGTTAAACATAGATATATGGGATAATGAATTCAAAGCATTTTTGAATTCCTTGAAAAGGCGAATGGTGTAATATTATCTGTGTTAAACCCATGTTAAGCTGTAAAAAAACCGACCTTCAGGTATAATCCCCCCTTAAAGCTGTAGTAACTTTCCTAATAATTTAAAGTTCTATAAATATTTATACAAATAAATAATAAAATAAATGTACATCATGATTATCACCTATTTGGCTTATACTTTTTTATTATTGTAAAGTTTGTTCATATCATTCTATAAAAATATTCTTGAGAGTGATTGGTTCTTACCAGGAAGTTGTGCTACATTTCACTAAATTGGAACATGAGCAGCTAAAGTTTTGTCATTACTTGTATACTTACACTTAAAAGAGGTGGTACTTTTGTAGAGTTTTTTGCATGAGCTGAGTCCAAGACAGTACGGAGTTCTTTTATAGAGCCTTCATGTGACTAAACAACAAACACAACAAAATTATAACTTTAATAAAATTACCTCAGGCAAACCTTCTAGTTTGAGTTGCATTATAATTCAGGTGCCTTAATAAACAAATGGAGCTGGTTTTACGGTTTTAATACTATTTTTTATTTTCAATAACTTTATTTCTTATAATCAGTTAAAAAAAGCACACCAATAAAAAGATTAAGAACAAAAAAACTGGTATCTTTATATTATTAATATTACTATTGTTGTCATCATCATCATCATTATTATTTTAGTTGATTTGATTAGATGTTATAGAGCTTTTGACAAAGTACTGCAAGCACAATACAGATAGAAAAGGAGCAGAAACTATGCATATTATCAACTTCATACTTCTACCCTCCCCTCCATCCCATAGTACACCCCAACCCTACCACCCAAGGCCCTGCAAGTAAAATATTTCCTGTAAATAAATTAAATAAGTTTTCTGATACATGTATTGTGTTGTTGCTTTAGAGATACTAAGGGCCTGTTTACATGGAAGGCGGGTGCCCCGGCTAACCGAGTTACCCGGCTAACCGAGCTACCCTGGGCGAGCCAACTTTTCATACGTTTCTTAAGAAAACGTAATGAAGCCTTTACATGCTAGAAGGGTAACCCGCCTTGCCGGGGCACTCGGTCTACTTGCCCGGGGCACCCTTCTAGGCGGGACAGCTTTTTGCCATGTAAACGGTTATGACCGAGCTATCCCGGCTTGCCGGGATAAGTTTTCGCGCGTGTTTTTGAACTAAATTTGAAGTAAATGGCATAAAATGTATAAATTCTGGACCCAAACAGTGCTATTTGATCAAAATTAGTTTTATGACTTTTATCGGTTGGCTGGAAAATATTTCTTTGAGCAACAGCTAATTAATTCGAAATTTTCGTGGGAATGATTATCCTAATTCACGACACAACAAATTTAATTTCAATTTGACAGCCAAATCACTGTTGAATTTCGATTGAATTTCGCCAAAAATGAACGCAGTAAATTTCTGAGAACTTGCACATCAAATTAAAATAGGTTTGAAGACGAAAAGCCTTGATTATTCAGTAAAAAGTCATATTTTTCTTCAATCATTTGGAGCTACAATGTCTTCCCACGCCGTGACACGCTTCAATGACGCTGTCTCATCTCGGGTAGAAGGGCTGTGAATTCTGCATGTAAAGGCGGGCTATGTTTCATCCCTTCTAGCCGGGTAACTCGGTTAGCCGGGGCACCCTCCCTCCATGTAAACAGGCCCTAAGATTATTTTTTTGTTTCTCCTTTTTTGAGGATACAGCTGTAAAAATGCAAACAAGAAGCTGAAAATTACTGCCCCTTAAATACCTTTTTCAACCTCTAACAGCTATTTTTATTTGCCTGCAACAGCCTGACTATCAAAATTAATTGACTTGTCGCCAAAATATTGATAATAAGTTTTATAAGTAACAAATATATTTAAACCACATTTCATATTGGACTCCGTTTTTCAATTCATGGAAGACAGCTGTTTGTGTGTAAACAATAAGCTGCAAAACAACGGTTTCTCTCGAATATAATTTTTAAAACTTCTGTCCACTTATTACTCAGCACTGTAATTTTCTCAAATAATCTTATCCTCCCGCGCCATCATTTGCAATCGAAATTCGACATATAAAGATGTAACTTTATTAACCTGATCGTAAATATTAGCATCGTCTTCGTATGATCGGATAAGCGAATGTTTTGGAGCAGTGCAAACAATATTGGAATGTACACAAGACGCTCTGAGGTTCGAGAAGGTTTGATAGATCAAACCGAAAGCGACGCGAAATGTATATCTGTTCACATTGCATTCGATGATTGGTGATATTTTTACTAGAATAAGCTTTTTATACTGCTCTTCTTGACAATAATTGAGAAAAGGTTAAAGTTATTAAAGCTTTGAAAGACAGTGGCAATTAGCGTGATGCTTCTAAAGACGAAAAGTCTCGCAGGACTTAGCTGCAAGCAACTTTCAATTTCTCGAACAAGTCATCCCACCTTTAGAACATCCATGATCACTTTAAGCGTGGTTGCAACGCTTTCATCCTGGACTTCGATCGGCACCTGGGCCGGAGAATAAACACTTCGGGACATTTTCGATCCAAACAAGCTGCTGCTCTGCTGCAAAGAAGGTTATCGTTAAGAACAACCATTTGAATGGTCAATATACCGTCATTTGTTTGCACTTATCTTCAAATATGGCGCCTTTGTTCGTAGCCTCGCAACCGTGACGATGACGCTTCTTCAGGGAGGGCAAAGGAAATTTTAACATTGAGAAATATCACCCAGTAGCACTATGATATTTGACCGCAAAATAAGATTTTTTATTTAGGGACTATCTTAAAATTTTAAATTAAGAATTCAACTTTGATAAATGAAACCAAGACAATGAAAAATTTTGCATAAAAAAGCGCGTACTCATACCTCCCCTGTTAGGTTGTCAGGGACGACACTTTCACCTGCAGGTCAGTCAAAATCCCCACTGTTTGTTTATATCAACTGGCAAATGTTTTCAAAGCAACTCAAAAACCTTTCTGCACTGCTGAATAATCGGTTTGTAACAATTCAAAGCAGAGTACAATGAGTAGTGCAGTTTTATAGTTCGGCAATTAGTACTGATACAAACAGGGGTCATGAATGGTGCCTCAAAATGTCGCAGTGCTCGCAAAATTAAGCTTTTGCTCGGAATGCTCGCAAAATTTTAGTAGGTGCTCGTTTGCTCGTGCTCGCACATTTTTACAAGTGCTCGCATGCTCGGTTTTTTGTGGGGTAGCTTTTTGAAAAGTGCTCGTTACTCGCAAGGCTAATTTTTGTCAATGCTCGTGCTCGCAAAGAAAAACGCTGTGCTCGCATGCTCACAAATGCTCGCAAAGACCATTTGATACCCCTACAAACAAACCAGGCTCAACGAAAGCTGAACAAGGAATTCCAACAAAGTGTCGAATTTCATAAACTTAATTATTACAGCGCGTTTGAGCACAAAAATTCCGTCGGGTTAGAGACCGAAACGTTCCTGCAAACGAGGAAACATTGTTGCGGAGACATTGTTTCCCTTAATATTTCCCTGTTTGTGAGGACACGTCACATTTGTTGCGGAAGCAAAAAGTGTTGCTTTCGCGGCAAAGTTTCAACTTTCCAGTCTTTCCACGTTTGAGAGGTTATTTGGGGGAGGGGCGAGCACAGCAAAATCCCTCGCTTGTGTGCCCATGCCCACCTAACCTGCTGTAAGGACCAGTAAGGTGAGAGGAAATGATTTTCGAAATGAACTGTAAAAACGCGAAAGCATGGTCAAAGTCAAGTGTACGCGAGACTGATCCAGCTGAGTATAAAATTTTGAAGAGCATGGTTTAAATTTTCCTTAAAAAAGAAACTAATAGAGGGACAACTTTCTTTTCACACCAACTTCACGATCGTGGCTGTCATTTACGTTTTGCACATTTTTAGCAGATAAATATCGACCGATTTAAGCTTTGAAGCAAGTAGCTTACAACCAGTGGTTAACCTTTTGGGTATTAATTCGCATAGGCGTACGGGCAAATTTTTGCCAGGGGGGGCGGTGGGACATTTGCCCAAAAAATTCTCGCAAGTTGCCCAAATTTTTACGAAACAGTCGAGAAGTGAAAAATGAAGTGAAAAATTCTTACATAGGAATCTATCATATGAGCTCATAAAACACGTTAAAAGAAATAGCTGTCTCTACCATTTCGACGGCCGAAGATATCAAGATAACCATGTCATTATTGACTACAGAGGTGGAATATTCCCAATAAATGCTTATACAAGTGCGATGACAAGTAATAATCTTAGGCCAAGTAAAAAAAAACCAAATGTTTCTCGTCCGGATTTCTATAAAAAAGAGAGCGGGCGGGCGCATTTTTTGTTGATTTGTTATTTTTTAAATTATTTTGTTGCATTCCATACGGTTGTTCGAATATCGATGTTTTTTTCTCCATCGTCAAATTCTCCAGGCCAGAAGCGAACTTCCAAAAAAAATCCTGCAAGGTTATTCAAGGTTATCCAGTATGGACCAAGGGTAACATGGATTTAAAGTTTTGGCCTTAGTTTGTATTAAAACGCAGACAAAAGCCATGTCTTACCCCGTACAAAGTGAAAGTAAACATTGTTGCTTTTTGTTCGTTCTAACTTTTCCAAAAACAAATAATAAAAAAAGGGAGGCAGCCCCAAAAAATGAAGCGGGCGGGGACGAGAAACATTTGTTTTTTGTTTTGTTTTTACTTGGCCTTACTGACACGTTGTCGCCACATCAGATGCTGCGGAGGTAAGTTTTCAATCTGTGCAACGCACTGAATGATCGTTCTGCAGAACACGATGTAGCAGGTATCACTGCATGGATATGAACCACGTAAGGAAACTCTGAAAACTTATCAAATAGATCATTTTCTTGCATTGTCTCCAGCATTTCTGAAACAGTCTTTTAGCCTCATCCGCGCACACACGACGAAAACTCGTGCACATTTTCTGCTCGGCTTCCAGAATCTCGCCGTTGATTTTGTAAAATTTAGCAACACGGAGAAGCTTTCTTTATCAGGTGTTTAACTGTGACAGATATTTGCAGAACAAACAGTGCCCAACAGTAAAAAAAATTACAAATATGTATATCAACAAATGATCCCCTTCACTATTAACCAGAAACTCGTCAGGTGCTAAGCAACCACTGTCTCATGTGAATTTAACTGGCTTTAACACGCCAACTTCAGGTTAAAATAGAAAATATCTATCTTTTCGAAAAAAAACTTCTTTAAAAACTGGCGTTGCCCAAATTTTCCTGCTGCCCAAAAAATCTGAGTTGCCCAAAATTTGGGGGGGCTGCAGCCCCCCCAGCCCCCCCGGCTCGTACGCCTATGTTAATTCGGGAAAATGGCTGTTTTTAGTCATGGATTTGTAATTTTTTTTTTATATAAACTGATTATAGTATATAAGTATTATCTGCAGTTATTGCTTAACAAATAGTGGGTTGAGCAGCTAGAGCACGTGGTTCGCCTATGTCGGACTTGGTGATAGTAAATCAGGTTAACTGGATTAATTGCTTTCCTTTTTTGCAGTTTTTTTAGAGAACAAATGTTAACTCCGCCATTTTAAAATAAATGACGTAAAAAAGAAACTTTTAGTGGTAAAGGTTGGAGGCAGGGGTCCAATGTACGGTGGAGTGTATGGTCTTGTGATTCGTAGACCAAAGCTCGTTAGACCCCAATTATGAAAGTCCTGTAGAGACTAAACAGGTTTTGGCTGATTTAAAACAGTGACTATATACAGCGGCGCAATCTTATGGAACAGTTTCCCTTCCAACGTAAGACAAGCAGAGTTCCTTGAGCTATTAAAAGGTTTACTAAAACGAGTAATTTAAGGCACGGCATTCGTGGAAAGCAGCTTTTTCTTTATAATAGCTTATCTTTAGAATTTTACTATTTATGTTTAGTAAGGATTTTACGTAGTATTTTAAAGCTGAAGTTTTAACCGTTTTAAAATAAAAATTACCTACCCACCTGCTTGTCGAAAAAAGACCCGCGATAGATATATCTGAGATATATTTTCAAGGACAGAATATGACGACCCTATGACAGTTCTAGCCGGCAAGCCCATGTCTTAGAACATGTTTCTTATGTAACTTGGTAATAAGTTTCGCCAGGAGCCCTGGCTTCGCTGTATAACTTTCGCTCACTTTTTTTCCCGGGTATTAATTATCGCGATTTTTTTTCAAAACGCGAAAATCTTGGTATTGTGCGCGCGAAAATGAGTTTGCTTAAGGTAAAAGAGAAGGATCCCTTCCTTCCCTCCTCTTAGCTTCCCCTTCCCCCGAGACTCTTCTGAAACAAAAGCTCCGATGGGACTACCTTTTTTGTACAAAACATTTCTTTTTTAGGTGGGGGTGGGGGTGGAAGCAGGCCTTGGTTCGAGTTATTCTGAGGGATTTCTATCAGAAGGAATAATTTGCGTTTCTCTAAATGGTTATCCTGCAAACGAGTAAACACCAAATTAGTTTTTTTTAAGTAAGATATGACTATTTTAAAAGTTTAATGTTGTGAAACAGAAAACAATCGTCAAATGAACGAAAACCTACGAAAACTCCCTTGGGCTGCACTGTGAGGATGAGGTGGAATGGAATGATGGTCAACAGAATGACGTCATGTCCCGTCAGTCTTTGCGGCTATGTGTTGTGTCATGTTCATCCAAGATGGCGCTGTGTCATTATCCTTGTCCAGAAGAAATAGATGTTTTTACTGGGCCTCACATGCGAATGAAACAGCTTGTCTATGAAGCTTTAGAAAAGGTACGTTCTTTATATTTAAGGGAGTTATTTAAATGGTAGCTTTTGTGTTGCCAGACATCCACAAGTGCTCCGAAATGTTTCACTTTTGCTAGACTGCAGCGAACGATATATTGTATTTGTTTTTATAAAAAAGCTCATACAATGCACGATCTGGGGACAACTGAACGATCGCATGTAATTTGTGATAGGGTCACATTATCACAATTTTGCAAAATCTGCATGTATGCATTGTGCGCTTTCATCACCAAGTACCACTTCTTATCAGAAATCGCAAGGAATCATGGCAGTCAACGTATCACCATATTCAAGTGTTACCTGTTCCTGTTATCACCCGGTAGTCACAACATGTCACACACTATCACAAGGTATCACAAGGTATCACACAGTATCACAAGGTATCACACAGTATCACACACTATCACACGGTATCACAAGGTATCACACGGTATCACACACTATCACAAGGTATCACACGGTATCACAAGGTATCACACGGTATCACAAGGTATCACACAGTATCACAAGGTATCACACGGTATCACAAGGTATCACACAGTATCACACAGTATCACAAGGTATCACACAGTATCACAAGGTATCACACGGTATCACAAGGTATCACACGGTATCACAAGGTATCACACAATATCACAAGGTATCACACAGTATCACAAGGTATCACACGGTATCACAAGGTATCACACAGTATCACAAGGTATCACACAGTATCACACGGTATCACAAAGTATCACAAGGTATCACATGGTATCACAAGGTATCACACAGTATCACAAGGTATCACACAGTATCACAAGCTATCACACAGTATCACAAGCTATCACACAGTATCACACCGGGTATCATAAGGTATCACAAGCTATCACACAGTATCACAGGTATCACACAGTCACGGTATCACACGGTATCACAAGATATCACACGGTATCACACAGTATCACAAGGTATCACCAGCTATCACACAGTATCACAAGGTATCACACGGTAGGAGTCGTGTAGGACTGTTGTAGGCCCATCACTTTTATTTTATTAATCACTTTTATAAACATAGGAGTCGTGTAGGCCCATCACTTTTATTTACCGCCAACATGCACACAGCATGAAAATTGGGATTTACATGAAATTAAAGGTAGTTAAATCTGTTGTAAAGTCAGTTATCCAACTTTACACCATAAATTTTTTGGAAATCTCAGCCTGGGCAAATGGGCTGAAAAACCTCATGTAATTGCGTTTTCAATTTCAGCCCGGCCTGAAAGTGAGCTTGCGGATGCGCAGTGGTGGTTTTCAACAAAAGAAAATGGTGGCCACGACAATTATAAAAGTGTTCAGCCCGGGCTGAAATTCTCCATGTAATAGCAACAAAATTCCAGCCTGGCAAACCGGACTGAAATTTCAGCCTGGGCTGAAATTTGTCATGTAAATTATCAGGCCCTTAAAAGGCAAACAACTCTATTGTTATGCATATGATTCACATTAAAAGGCAAAACTGACGACGCTTATGCAACAATGCTATCAAAACTGACAACGCTTCCAAAATTACACTTGTTGATTGTTTGTGATACTGTGTGATACCTTGTGATACTGTGTGATACTGTGTGATACCTTGTGATACCGTGTGATACCTTGTGATACCTTGTGATACTGTGTGATACCTTGTGATACCTTGTGATACTGTGTGATACCTTGTGATACCTTGTGATACCTTGTGATACTGTGTGATACCTTGTGATACTGTGTGATACCTTGTGATACTGTGTGATACCTGATGATACCGTGTGATACTGTGTGATACTGTGTGATACCTTGTGATACCGTGTGATACCTTGTGATACTGTGTGATATCTTGTGATACCTTTTCACTAGTGCTTTCATGTAAACTGTCATTTGCGCAAGGCAACAGCATGGCATAGTGACTCAATGAGGTTTGTGATATTGTGATGATCACAAATTATTGAACCCAATCTCCTTCTCCCCAAATCGGGCACCAAGTGAAAAAGCTTATAAGCTCGTCAGTTGACTGACAATTTCTGGTCGTTACATTGTGATCTTAATTTGAAAGTCTTTTTACCCCACGATTACTGGTGAAAATATTGCACTAATGAACCATGCACTAATGAAGTATAACATTGTGTCCTGGCATACAAGAATTTGCAAATTTGTTAAATCTATAGACCCTTCGGTGGAAGTGTGTTGAGTATCGCTCCGAGCAAAATCTTTACTGATCGTTACAACTATGAGGAAGAATTTGACTTTTTTGATGCTGATAATCAAACCTGGTCAATCTAGTAACAAAAAGTTCAGTTGAGGTGGACCATGATAAAAGTAGCCTGTAAACTTGTTATCATTTATGTAAACAAAACTTGGAGCAACTACAGAATACAAAACTTGGAGCAACTACAGAATACATGGCCATTTCTTTGATTTGTCCATTTTGATTATTTTTTTGTTATCAATTATGTAAACAAAACTTTGTCACTTCTTTGATTTGTCCATTTTGATTATTTAGAAATAAAGAACATTTTCTCTGTGTTTCTACGTAGTTGGAAGGCATGCTTTTTTGTGGGGGAGGCATGGTTGCCTAATATTTGGTTTACTGGACTCTCAGTTGAGTGGTTCAGGCTCAAGCCCTGGCTGGGGTCATGGTGTTGTTTTCTTGGGCAACACTTTATACTGGGCGTGTTTAAAACACGAAATGGCGAAATGGCCAAACGGCGAAATGGCGAAATGACGAAATGATACTGAGGATAAAAGCCAAAGTTATACGATATTACTGTTGTACTGGAATTTTCATATGTTGCCGAATTTATCCTTGTAGATAAGTCCCGAAAAATAAAAGAAACTGCAATCACAAATTCTCCGTCACGTAGACCTGTCACAAACCTATGGGTAATTTGGATTCCAGTCTCTCCCTGTTAACAGGGCGCTGTTTGATACGCCTAGGACATTCTTGATCAAGACGACAGCGTTTCTTTAGACATCGTAAGAAAATGATTTGTTTATCTCGTATTTGCCACCGAGTCTCGGCTATGAAGTGCTTTGAGCTCCAACATTCACAAGAAATGGATTAACAAAACCAAACCTACTTTGCATTAAAGTTCATACACGATATCAGTGGCAAACGTTCTTTGCACAGAAATGGAGTAATGTTCGATGTCTATATCAGTCCTTCGATACAATGTAAGCTCTGTAGTGCAGTGCAGATACTGATAGGCAACTTGGCAAGTACTTAATTAAAAAAAATATCCTGGTGTGCTGCGAACTTTCACAATACGTTCAATTTGGCGTTGTGATAAGTGACAAGTATTCATTATATTTCTGGGCCAGAACATTTCGCCGTTTCGCCATTTCGTGTTTTAAACACGCCCCTTTGTACTTAAACGGTACCTCTCTTCACCCAGGCCCCAATTGTTCAAAAGTTGGATAACGCTATCCATCGGATAAATCACTATCCAGTGGATAGCTTAGTATGTTTTGTTAAGACTTATCCACTGGATAGCGATTTATCTGGTGGATAGCGTTATCCACCCTTTGAACAACTGGGCCCAGGTGTATAAATGAGTACCAGCAAATTCAGTGCCAAGTGGTAATTCTACGATGCACTTGCATCCGATCATGTGAAAGTCAAACTATTCCTAGTTGCTAAATGCTGCGCAGAAACGTGATTAGCACCTATGGGTCATTTTGGCCCAATGCAAACTACCTTCACCTTCTATCATGAAAGTTTAGGAGAAACTGAAAAAGCAAGTTGTAGAGACACTACTGGAAGTTTGGGTCGATGAGAAATACTGACAGTGGAAATACAAGCCTTACATTAACAGCCCATGCTGGTTCTAAAAAAAAATAAATCAACTTTGTTTAACAAGCGTTGGCTGAAACAGTCTAGTGACTAACGAACATGTGGCTCTTGGATTTCCAATCTAATTGTAATTTAAAAGTATCGGTTTTTGGAGAGGGAAGAAAACCAGAGAACCTGGAGAAAAACCCTTGAAGCAAGGAGAAAGTGATCGGTCCGGGAATCAAACCTGTACCACATTGGTGGGAAGCATGTGCTCTTACCATTGTGCTATCCCTGCTCTGTGTTTTCATTAAGTTATAAGTAGAAGTAAGGATAATATTAAGCATGCACTTTCCTACAGGTGTTTTTATACTTTTTTTACATTTCAGTTATCAACCACAAACTTCAAAGACGATGTATCTCTTATTGGACTTTTGGGGTGTATTAACTCCACTTTCCAAGAACTCAAACACCATGAGGAAATTGAAAACACTTGTATTATGACAGTTCTTCAGCATCGTCTGATCAATGAACAAATTCAGGCTATTGTGCGTGACGTTCACAAAGACAATCATGTTTTGGAAATTTTGTCTCTGGCAAGAAAAGGGCTTAAGTGTGCATCAAAAAGCAGGACTAATTTAAACAGGAACACTTTTGAGGACAGGTTAAAAGGAGCATTGCAATCATTTCAAAAAGATTTCCTTCCACACATGAGGCATGAGGAAGAGGTAATTAGTAACTATGTGTTGTGTTTACAATGCAATGTAATGTAGTGCAATTGATAAAAACATAATTGTAACATGAATATATAATTATTCAAGCAACTGCACATACTACTGTTGGTCAGTTCGAGTTCATAGTATCTACAGTAGAACCCCGGTAACTCGAATTTGGCTAACTCGAAAACCCCGCTAACTCGAACTGTTTTTCGTTTCCCTTCAGAGTTCGAGTTACTGGGGTTCAACTGGGGTATTATTTTATTAAGTATCTGTATTGTATTTTAAGTTCAGTTCTGTAAGTAACAACATTGTATGTAGCCGTCTTTTTCTTTTCCTTTTTTGTTTGTTTGCAATAAACCATTAAAAAAACAAACAAAAAAAAACCTGTATACATTTACATTTATTCATGTTACATGTCCTTTTTGCATAAATTAATGGATACGAATTAAACTTAATGTTGAATCCGGATTTCTTGAACCCTCGGTTTCTCAAACCCCAATTTTCATTTTACTAGGATAGTATTTGTCTGTAATTTTACCCCTGATTTCTCAAAGCAGTGGAATCAGGATTCCACTGTACTTGTAATCTACATGTAGTGACAAAGGCGGCAGAGCGTTTTGGAATGTGCGGGGCTAAGACTGTCCCCAAAATACTCGGCAGGTTTTCATATTTGGAGCAACTTTTTTCCGTTCTATCAACCTTTTGTTTTTTTTTAGCATTTTCTAGACCGAAGATTTCGGAAGATTCTCTGATTGTTGTTCAAAGGCCATATGAACGTTTCCGATCACTTTCAAACTTTTCCGAAGATAAACGAAGTTTTCCGAAGACTTCCAAGGAAGTTTCAAAGATGTTTGAACTCACTCACGAGACGGAATAACTTGACAAACCAATTTTACGCTGCGCTTGCGATATTTCCGCCTATGAGTGGCCTGCTAAAAGTACATGTAGTGCCCTTCTGGCCTGCTGTATGTTGACCTGTATGTTATGGATGCTGTTACTATCAGAATTTTATGGTATGAACTTATAACCAGTATACAGTATACTGACATGTGCAACCAATTTAAAGAAAACCTTTGAGCTTTTGTGATTGTGGAAATTTGACATTGATCATAGAGAACTTTACGTGATACTGTGAGTTACTTCAAACGCTATATTTAATTAAGTTTTATGTTAGCTCAAGAAAAGGTTTTGTTTTATGTTGTCAGGTTTTCCAGCCATTACTTATGGAACACTTCACTTTCGAAGAGTTAAAAGAAATCAAAGCCAGAGTACTTCACCAGCATTCTGTTTTTAGTGAGGTATGTTGGGTCTGCCTTTAAACAAACTTCTTGAAGAATTTCTTCCCTCTCTTAGATCTACAGTTCTACAGTCTACAGTGAATAAAACGCAAGTGCCTTCACCATTTTTTTCCCTTTTCGCTTGCCATCTGAAATCATTCTTCTGGGTGCCATTACCAGAAATAAAAACATATAATGTGAATTGTTTCAATTCTAAACTGTACAAAATCCTACAGCTCGCATAAGCTGTTGGGCTAACAATTATTATTATTATAATGGTAAGCATGGCATCTTGGCCTCTGCTTTTAATTCACAAGGAGTCATATTTTTGTGCTGGGAACTGAAGGACTTCAGAGTTCTGAAGTTGTTGATAAGGTAGTGTGTTCTAATAAGTATTAAACATTACAAGTATGGTCATCCAATGCATTTTTTTCTTTCAGCATTCCAAAGCCCACAATGCAGATCTATCTTATTCCTCTTCACAAAAAGACCGTAAACAATTTGACAGTTCTTCTGATCATGAAAATGATTATGCCATTTTTGAAAAGTCTGCCTCAGAAAGGACTAATGTGAGTGGCAGAGAACATTACTTAAAAGAAAGGACTTATTCAAAGACTAACACGTCAACAGTTAATAGTGTTGAGAATACCAAGGCTGTTGACAACAGCATTGCGAAAAGGACTTTGACTGCTGAGAGTCATGCTGTAGTTACACAAGAGCAACCTTTACTGCTGTGTTTCCCGGCTGAAGTCACACTGAAGATTTTCTCATACCTGGGACCTAAAGACTTGTGCCACTGTGCCCAGGTTTGCCAGCTTTGGTCACAATCTGCTCGGGATGGTGAGTTGTGGAGAGAGCTGTACCCTGTACGTTGGATCTTTAAAAAGGATTGGCGGTTTGGGGCAGATAGTGATGATACGTGCAGTTGTAACTGTGATTCTGAGGTTCAAACTTTGGAATTAACAACCTCAAGCAGGTAAGCGATACTAATGAGAAGTTATTTTTGCCTCTCTTAAGCAGCCTTCGCACAACAAACTATTGGCAAACTCGTGTTGGCAAACTCGAGTTGGTGTGTGTGAGCAAACAAGTTGGCCTACTGTTGGCGACAAAATAGAACTTGTCTCTATTCTCGCTAACACTTTGCCAACTTGTTTGCCAACTGTTGTTGTGTCGTTCACACACACCAACTTGAGTTTGCCAACACAAGCTTGCCAACTTTAGTTTGTCGCGTGAAGGCCGCTTTACTCATCTACTGGCAAAGCCTAGGACTAAAATGTCTTTTCTACTCAATCATATATAATGCCAATCTCGCTTGATCAATTGCACATACTACAACAACACAACAACAACAACCACAACAAAACAAGAAAAATAGGCTGGATAAAGGTGAATACCTGATGAAGTGGTGCCTACAAGTTAAAAGTTAAAAAAGTAAAAAGTTTCCCTCCCTCCCCTCCCCCCTCCCTATACAGTGTACTTAAAAATTCTGGCTAGTCAAAAATCATTTTTGGCGAGTGGAATCAAAGCTGTCACTAGCCACTTAACTAGTTTTGCAAAAAAGTTAGTCTCCAGCCCTGATTACCCCTATAGTAGTGCTCTTCACATTGCCTGTCTGATATTGCTATGATTGTAAGGAGAAATTAAAAATTGAAAACTATCCTAATTCATTTTTCTGTGTGAAAGTTCTTTTGCTGACACAGATTCTGACAAGGAAGGTTGCAGTGACACTGAGTCGATCTCTGAGGCAGACAGTGATGGTGAGACACCCATTGAGATGCGTCAGCTGCTGGGCTTGGTGCGATACCTTATCCCAGTGGTTGGTCCATCTGTGTGGGTGTTAAAACTTGGCTGCTGTCCAATGTTGAGTAATGGTCTGGTGAGTGACAATCAGTAATAAAATGCAAATACTATTTTGAAATGCAAGTCTTGTTCATTCTGTATCCCGCCCCATGGAGGATATAGCAAATTAGAAGGTTGAAAAATTAGGTGGCTGTATGTCCAGTATACCATATTTCAAAGTGAAGGTCATGCATGTATGATGCGTCCACTGCGGCAGAGATTGCCACTCTCCCATCGGACTTCACAGTCACAACAGATGCTGTTACCCACAACTCCATAATCCCTTGGGATTGACAGAGGCCTACTACAACGTGTATAAGGGAACCAGGTTACAATGAGCCACCATTAATTTCCTGAACACACTTATGCATCTATTAAAAAGTTATCAGTATATTGGACCAGAGGTGTTGCGGTGGCTGAGCTAATTTTAACCCTAGTTTATTTTTGACATAATTTTTTTGCTACAACTTATTATTTAATGGACATTATACAATCTTGGTACTTCTTTTGAGAAGACCAGTACCTCAAAATGTTGCAGTGCTCACAAAAATTAGACTCGAAATTCTTGCAATATTTTAGTGGGTGCTTGTTTGCTTGTGCATATTTTAACAAGTGCTCGCATGCTCGGTTTTCAGAGGAGGTAGTTTTTTTTGAAACGCTTTGCTAGCATGCTCGCAAAGACCATTAAATACCCCTACTGTTAAATGGAAATATTGACACACAAAAAAACATAAGGAAATGCATGGTGACCAAAGTATTTTTATTAATAAACTTGACTAAAATTCCACACTCATCCTGGCAAGGAAACCTTAGCACTACACATAAATGAGTTAAAACATGAAGCTTCTGCTGATCCACCAGACTGGATACATACCGGTATTAAGCTTTTGCCTCACATAACAGTTTTTACTTATTTTATTGCAAATTTTGTTGTGTTATTTTGCTGACCAGTCAAAAAGGTAAGTGATCATTGTTATTGATACACTTGGGTGACAAACATGATGTCAATGCATGGAAACTAAGGTTTTTTTTCTAATTTTTTTAAAAAACTTTTTTATTACCGTAAGTTTGAAAGCCTAATACAATATCCTAATACAATAACCTAATACAATACTTTAAATTAATATGTCAATACAATATCTTTCAACAAGCCTTATGTAATACTTCAGTAAGTTACACTAAGGTGTCTTTAAATCTGGAAAAAATGTAAGCGGAAACATTTAACAATTATTCACCGAAGGCGAAGTGATTATTGTTGAATAATCCGCGAGACGAAATCGAGGGGATTATTGAACAATAAAGTATAATTTTTAGAGGTGATCATCAAGAACTTAAAAAAATAACTATAGAGCGTTTTCACTCACGTGACCAGATTTCTCCATTGTCATGGCAACTGACTTTATCCGCCATATTGGTGTTCCATCGAAGCAGAGTTTGAGTAGCGTCACACAACAGTTAGAGCATAATTTACAGTTTTTCGACTACTTTAATGCGCGAAACAACTCATTTACATTGAGATTCTTTGCATTCTCGTCGGCTGTGGCAATAATACGGGGAAAAAGAAGGCCCAGTGGTGAAAAACTGAGTTTATTCGTGTTCTACGTGTTATTGTCAACCTGACTACGGAAAGAGGAAGATGTATTTCTGGATTTTCTGCCATAAGTAGAGACGATTTAGCTGATGCTATATGTTAGAAAATGACCGCGTTAGCAGCAAGCATTTCGAAGATTGAAGATCTGACATAGTATGTCCCAAGAAAACAAACTGATATCTGTTGGTAAGATATGAGGTGAACCAATCTTTCGCTACTCCACGAAATCCACAATAATCTAGTTTCTGACTCTAGATGTTATGATTTACAGTATCAAAGGCTTTACTGAAATCTTAAAATAATTATACCACAAGAAAGTTCGTTGCAGTCAATTGCATGTTGCATCAAGTCGATGATGCTTAGAATGGCATGATCAGAGGAGTGTTTTCACAGAAACCAAACTGTTTGCAATAAATTACTTTCTTCTTTGCCAAGAGGTATAGTATTCTCTTATGCATCAATTTTTCCAACAGTTTATTGAATATGGACAGAATTGTCTAAACTTGTCTGTAAGTCCTAAACTTGTTTATAACACAGAAGTAACTTCAGTTTTTTTTTTAATTGCTTGGGACAATTCCAGTAGAATTCAAAAGGAAGCATTTATTAAATATAATTTCTCGTAGTAGAGGCTTAGATATGGCATATTAAGTAGCTCTTAGGATGTTGATTGGTATACTAAAGGGGCCCAGTAGACTTGCTGGCATTTAGTTTAATAATTTTATTTTCAATTTCCACAGTTGTTATGGGAAATAGAAAGAAATTATCCTGAGATGAAGGTGTGAGATACTGAAGGGGGAATTTATTTACTCTACGAACACTCCTAGCCCAAAAATATCCAATATAAACAAAGAAAGTGTTAACAGCATAATTTTGCCATTGACTTAGGATCATTTTTTTCAGTGTCGTCAACAAGTAATTTAGTGGGGGTACATGCAGATCTGCATCTAAGGTTGACAAGTTGTCTTATCCCCTTCCAGTCGACTTTCTTGGAATCAGACTTATTTACATGGAAGTGATTATTTTTATAGTTATTTTTACTCACTTTTAGCAAGTGGTTATGCCCATTCCAAAGTTTAATAAATTTTGAATGATAATAAGTAGGTTTGGTTTTCATATACTTCTTTTAGAATGATAATTGAGTCGCTTAATGCAGTTGTCCATGGTTTGGATTTCATTTTAGATTCACGTTTAGAAAGTTGTTTGATAGGGATATGAACAATAATTATTTCTGAGATTCTAGTGTAAAAGGAATTAAACATTACATTAGGATAACTGGATATCTTGAATTAGAGCAGATTCATAAAAATAAAAATCGTCTCATTATTCGATCTTAATATTAAGCCAATTTATACCAATATCAACACACATTTTCTCCTCCTTGGCCTCTAATATTTTATTTTAATTTTTCTTACTATCTCTACCCGCAAGTTACGAGATTCATTCCCCTCATTATACGTGAGAAGACATTAGATGTTGGTCCCATTGGTGCTCAAAGGGTTGAAGTAGCTGCATATATTTCTAAGCGACAAAGTTTCGCGATTTGATTTTATTCGATACAAGTGACATGAATGTACTGTTTCTATCGTCTATGGGGAATACACCTTTTGTGTATTTGGTGGGGATGAAGTGCTCCCATAGAGGTCACCCTTTACCCCATAGACTCTTATTACTTCTTATCCCGGGGTATTTGACCCCTAGAGAGGATTATCACCTCTCACTAAGTACCCTGGGGGATTATCACCCCCTAGAGCTAGAGAGGATGATCACCTCTCACTCAGTACCCTTGGGGGATTATCACCCCCTCTTGAGGATTAACACCTCGTACTGAGTACCCTGGGGGATTATCACCCCTGGGGAAATCCTAGGAAAAGTGACCTACAATTCTTAATTGGAGTGCTTCATCCCTTACCCCTTTTCCCCACAAATATTCTGGTTGTGTTGTTTGTTTATATATAGTTATAATAATTGTTATGGGTTTAAGGAACATTAATTAGGAAGAGAAGAATACATTTTTTTACAATTAGGAAGTGGTTGAAAACTAGAGGACCCCTCAGGTATTTAAAAAGTTTTCTGTATCTGCGTGAGAATCCAATTTAAGGAGGTCTAGATTGAAATCTCCCAAGGTAATGGAGAACTTATCCTTCCTATGAATCCTGTCAACTGTACAGTTAAGATTATCCATAAAGTTTTGTATATAACCATTTGAGTGCAGATAAATCACACTACAGATCATGTTTCCTTGAGATCCATTTTGCATTTCTACCCATAGAGCCTTTAAGTCATGTGTTGTTTTTGTGAGTTCTGGACTAGTTGTAAATAACTGAATGATCTGCCTTGATACAAAAACCAACTCCTCCAGCATTTGAAAGACTGGGTTTTAAAGTAAATAAATAACCTGGTATTTAAACATTGGGCAAACAATTTTGGTCAACTTTTAGCTTAATCCCAGGAAGGCAAATATATTAACTCAGACAACATTTGCTGCAAACTGATTATCGAAGTTGGCTGACAAGTTGTTCATATGTTTCTGCTCCTTGAAACAGTAGAAACAGAGAAAGGGCGAGTCAAACTTAAAGCCACAACATGAAAGTGTTTCCTTTATTCCTATTTTGATTCCATGCCTCAATGTAAAACAGAACTCTTGTGATATGCGAGCCACATTTGCCTTGTCCCGCCATACCATTTTGCTCAGTTATTATCGAAAGCGTAACATTTGAATCATTCATTCTTTGTAAAAAAGCCTAACCTTTCCGAGAACGATGAACTTTTTACCTATTTTATACTCTTTAACGCTATTTACAAACCCTGAATAAGTTGATTATTCGCCCGTGCGAACTTCTGAAAGAATATTGGTCCTTACTGTAATAGCCGGTTTCTAGCACTCAAAACGACAGCACATCCATAGATTCGACATGAGGCAAGCATTCTGGATCGTATGTTTTATCCGGAATTATTACAAGATCCATTCCAACACAAGAAATCTCATCAGAGTAGGTTTCTTTACGTGGGGATCGAGGTTGTTCACATAATCCGAGAGGGAATATACCGCCATGATGGAAAAGTGGAACACCAATATGGCGTCTCAAATTTCCCGCGAAAAATGTGACGTCACGTGAAAACGCTCTATAGCAAACAAGAAAACAGCAAACACAAGTGTTCGTTTGCATACGGTGTAAACCAGTTTAATTCATCGATTACAATCAGAATTTATTTAGTTAAAGCAATAAAACGGAACAAAACAAACACTATGAGAAAGATAGATGTCCGTTACCTTTGTATTATTGTTGATGACTTCTAAGCGAATATGGGAATCCTCTCAAAAATAAGTAGCTCCGGTGAGAAGAGAACTAAATAATGTTTGCTCAATCGATCTGACTGAGTTTCTCATTGATCGCCAAAACCGCCGTGTTTACGATCATTTCTAATGCCTTGAGAACCATCTCTTGAAAATATTTTCGGTCCAAAAGCCGTGGTAGTTAATTTGAAAAATTCCCAGTGTTTAAAATATCCAGGACTTGGACTGGTTTCTTTCAAATCAAAGAAATTTTCATTCAGCAAAAGCGGCCATGTTTACTTCCCTGGATGTCAAAGGTGGCGTGGCTAAGTAACCAAGCCTTCAAAGCTATAATCACCTCGCGCGGGGTGAATATAGCCTCAAAAGCTGAGCTTCTCAACCAATCAGAATGCTTCAATTCTTATAATCACCTCTGAAATTATACTAAAATACAATACAGACACATAACAATTATAAGGATACATGCAAACTTGTACCAGCAGTGATTGACTTGCATGTTAAGTTTAATAGTCAAGGCAGATTAGACAAAGAGGCTAAGGGAAATGAGTATGTAAGATAGGTTGGGGAAGTGGAAAGTTCTTGTTTTCCTTCTGAACCCATAATTCATTTGCCTTAAGGCTTTAACTTATGGAAACTAAGTTGCACCCCTTTATGCAAATCTTACACTGGCAGTTTTAATTCAAAAATATAACATAGAAACAAAAAAGATGTTTCTGATGCCATGGATCTCTACATGCAGTCATAATGCAAACTTTTATGTAGAACCAATGAACAGCACACAACAAGACAGGGATTTTGTGCTGTTCCCAAAAATGTAATACTGATCTCTTTATTATGATCATGATGTAATTTGATTTTTTTGATCTGTAATGTGTAGGCATTCAAGATCTTGTCACACTGTCCTAATGTGAGGCATCTTGATTTATCCCAAACTGCAGTGTCAGACTTGGGATTGAAAGGGTAAGTTAGCATATAAATATACCTTATTATAGGAATATAACAAAGCATTTTAACAACGCGAACAAAATGTACGCGTAATAAAATTAACGCGAATTGTCAAAAATTTATGTTAACATGCATTTAATTAACGTGAATTCTCGTGTGGTGTGTGCTTACATGCAGTAAATTAACGCAAATTTGATGCGTAGTAATTTTTATTGCAACCTGCGCTATTCAAAAGACAAAACAACAACGTCCAAAAACAGAACTTGAGGTTTAATTCTGATAAACCATACACAACAAAGATATGTAAATAGACGAAATAGTGACTAATATTCAGTGAATGGGTCTAGAGATGGAATACATCCCATCCTGGCTCTTTCCACTGCCTCTATTATTCCTGCGGCTTTGACGGAGAAGTAGATGACGTGTAAACATAACTTAGTTTGCAGAAAATAAATGTCTCTTAAAATAACAATGCTCTAAAATAGTGTGATTTAAATTAACAATGACGTAAATTAAGGTACATAAAATTAACGCAAATTTTTGAAATTCGCGTTAATTACATGTATCATTAATTTCCTATAGTAAGGTAACTTAAATTAGTAAAGTTTTACTAGTTGTACCTATCGGTAAGTGCCAACGAGCGAAATACTCATGTTTGTTTATAAGAACAGATATTGAGTGGTTTTTGAAAGAACTATATTTGAAATGACCAAAATATGGTAAATCGTATTTAGGTAACATGCTAAAAAAGTGCTATACTGGTGTTCATAAATGACACAGGCTTGATAGCCTGCGTAGCAGACGCCGTAGTTTCCAGCGCGCGTATTCTCGCGATCGCACACTCTTTTAAACACACTAAAAAACGTACACAGATGTCTGCAACGCAGGCTACGGGATTGACAGATTGATAACTCTTGACAAATCTTTAAATTCTTTTCAAAGTTAAAATGTCACAAAATGTAGGCATTAAATGAGGTTTAATCACTGTTTTGTAAATACAACACGCGATGGTTAAAATGTTTCCGTTCACAAAAGGGATAGTTGCATTTCAAGAACTTCTTATAAATCAAATCCCAAAATCAAAACTGCTAAGATGCTTTTTTAAAAATAATTTTCAGTAATCAGAGACAGTAATGCATGGGTTAGATTTCAGTCTCGCATGCGAAGTGTCATGTTCAGTTACGCAAAACTTGAAAAATTTGAACAGAAAATAAAACTTGAACGGTCAAGGATTATTTGGAGACAAAATTTTTATTCAAGTTAACATTACATTTGCCGTTAGAAGCAAAAAACTTTTGACTTTCTTGTGTGTATGACGTGCAGTAATTTTAGTGAGCGTCGCTTTGTATTGATGTTATTCCTACGCGGAGCGAAAATGCGTGCCAAATAAAATATAAACAGTATTTGATTTGGAATAAATCATTGCTCAAACAACTACAATAAACACAATCAACACTAAAAGGAAGCATTTACCCGACTTCAGCATTCTCATAAGTCAAGAAAACTCTATTTGAAGTCAACAGTCCGCTTTTGATTTTCATGTCTCTCTTCGATCGTAAATCAAAGGACTCCAAAGTCGAAAGATTATTTCATCGCTTTAAAGACCTTGATGTTCGTTTTTTCGGTGGTCGAATATTTTGTAGGGTATTCTCTTTCGATTTATAATTCCCTAAGAGTGTATTTATCGGTAAAGGGATGAATGACCACATTGAAAATTTTAACAGCGAGCCGTGTGGACGCCATTTTGGTCATTTGCTCTCTAGCAAGGAGTGAGAGACTGGGAACCAGTTGGGAAGAACAATACAACCCAAATATGGGGTTTACTTACACCCAAATATGGTCAAAAAAAGGGTCCCTTACGCAGAACTTAAGATTTTCTCTGCCTATACACTCATACGCACGGCTCTATGATTCTGCCGCCTCGACAGCCTCGCCTCTTGGCTCGGCTGTCTCGTTGGCAATTACTCACAAAATTGTCACAATACCCATATATGGTCAGGTAGTACTTGTTATATGCTGTCCATACATAACAGATATAATGTGATTAATACATACAGTGGAACCCCGATATAACGATCTTCGATATAACGATATTCCCGATATAACGATGAATATGTTATGTCCCGGCAATAGTAAAATGTATGGGACTGAACCCCGATATAACGATTCCTCGATATAACGATATAATTTTACTGCCCCCTTGGCATATCGTTATATCGGGGTTCCACTGTAGTTTGCCACTTAAGATATTTTGGAAGTCTTGCAAAGTGCAGCATATAAGCAATGAGTTTTTCTAGCTTGTAAATGTTTCGTTGAAAATTGGTTGAACATTAGTACAATCATTCTGCTCAATATTGTTTGATCTTAGCCAACTCCTGAAGTCTACGTACTTATCAGCCAAGAATTAGGCAATTTTCTGCACAAATTCACATTTGCTTCTTTAGCTTGGTCAGGTAAAATCCATTCCGCAAATGCCTTATTGACTAATGTTTATTATCCTACAGTGTATGCTTGGCATAGAATATGAAATAAAATATATTGCCCTTGTGCAGTTTGAAGTATAAAGCTAAATTGGAATTTCCAGAGGGGTACAGCACCAGTAGGTGGGGAGAGGGGGACCAGGGATTACACCCAGAGAGGGGGGACTCCGGGATCAAAGTGACGGGGATGATCGAATGGAGGCAAAACTCAGGACCCAAAATAATCCCTAAGTCTCCCGACATTACCCAAAAAAATCCCTGGACCAAAAAAAACGCCCAAAAAAATCCCTAGTCAAATTACCCCTAAATTGCCAAGGCCGCGCCGAGGCACTTTAGTTTGATTTTAATACCCCAAAAAATCCCCTATTTAAATCAAGTCACCCAAAAAAATACCTGCCAAATTCTCCTACCCAAAAAAATCCTGGAATCGAAAATTTCGACCCCAAAAAAGTCCTTTGCACATCCCCGTCACTTGGATCCCGGAGTACCCCCCTGGGGGGTTACAACAAATGGAGCAACACATTGTTAGGATATTGCTTGTTTCTTTCAATTTCAGGCTGTTCAGAAAGGGTGGTGGCTTGCAGTTACAGCATCTTGATGTATCTGGTTGTAAAAACATCACAGATAAAACCCTGTTTAAGCTGTCATCATCACTGGGAAAACTGCCTGTTGGATCAGGAATCTCTGACATTGAGGACAGCAGTTGTGACTGTCATACATTGTGTTCTTGTGGTAAACTGATCAGCGTCACTCCAGAGACTGCTAAACGAGGACTTGTTTATCTGGGACTGTCTGGCTGTTACCAGGTCACTGATGCAGGCCTTAGGTAAAGTGAAACTTAAGTTATACAAATGTCAATATTTTGTATTTCCTTTAATTATTACCCTGGCCAAGGGTACTTGGCCAGGGTAATATTACTTAATATTACTTTTTATATTTTGTAATATTACAAAAGTAATATTAAGTAATATTACTTAATATTACTTTTTATATTTTGGGAAAAATACTGTACTACCATTATGATAGTGCTTCTCTCCACCCAGGTGAATATATGGGTGCTACATTTATAGAAACACTGGTAATAATTGACAATGGTCTAGTATGTCTTACAGGTGGAATAGCAAGACTGTCAAGCATGTTACAGAAAATGTAAAATCAATGCCAATAAATAATTATACAGTTTCCCGTAGACTCATAAGTTTCTACTTCATCAATTGCTGCACCTCCCTTCCATTAAATGGCATATTTTCTCATACATGTAGCAACCCTTTTGCAGAAGTAGGCCCAGATGATACTGCTAAAATGAAGATTAAATTCTCAAGATGCATTGGCAACTCAAGCAAGGACATTCACCTTGAATAAAAGAACAATAAATTTTCATTGTTTCATTTCTGCCCTAGTTTAGTCTGGGATAGAATTAAAGCTTTTCCCTTTTGGTCAGTTATCTTCAAGGCCAATATATTATTCAAAGTAATAGACCAATTTCGATATTTTAAAATTCAGCCTAAAACAATAGACATCACTACGAGGCTCCGGGGAATAAACCCCACAAACTCTATAGTTTATTCCCCGGAGCCTTGTAATGAGGTCTATTGTTTTAGGCTGAATTTTAATATATCGAAATTGGTCTATTTTCAAATGGGATGGGATAGAAACTAGGTCTGGGACCGAATAGCAATGTTCTCACAACTTGCAGCGCAATAAATTCATGACCTAGTCAGCAGTTTTTGGACAATGATGCAGCAGGTCATTTTTCCAGGGGAATGGAAGCTGTGGCAATCACGACTTCCATGCTGTGGATTCAGTGATTGTAAAGGGGTCACAATTAACTGTCTTTGCTAAAAATATAAATGCACTGTTTTAATCCGAAAGTTTCGTTATAATCATGTAGTTATAAAAAAGCAGAATTTTGTGATGTTGTGCCCCATGCCACGATTTTCAACCCCATGGGGATTGCAAATGAGGTAAAATAAAGAATGTCCAAGTCAACAAACCTCGAAACAATAGAGCAAGAACAATAGCTCTGACCGCCACGGGAAAATACAATCACCATGTCTTCATTACCATCTCCATAATGGTTTTATTTCATAACAAACACCACATGTTAACAAAAAGAACCTTTCCAAAGACATTTTGGCTGCTTTAACTACTACTTTTCCTCTGTGTATGTAGGGCTTTGGCGAGGTATGGAGGACTTCCAAAGCTCAAGCACCTTGATTTATCAGGCTGTTTACAAGTGACAGCTGAAGGACTTTTGGACTTGGTTTTTGTTTGTCCTACGTTGGATCACACAGAGTTTTTCTACTGTGATAATATTGACGAGGGTCCATACCCTGATACGGCCAGTGGATGTCAAAATCTGCAGTGTAAAAACCGTGTCTGTTGTCGTACTGGCGAATAAAGGCTAAAGCTGACTCACAAAAGCATATAGCCCTCTGTAAAGCAAAAAATTGTTTTAAGATGGCTTTAAATTGTTTCAAATGTCAAATGGTGTTACCATTTATCCGAGTTTAAGTTAACTTTATGTTCTGCCTTTTAGTTCTTATTTTGCTTAATATATGACTGTGTAAGTTCAGGTTTCACGCCAATCGCATTAAACTACAGGCCAAACAGGACATTCTTACTAATAATAGTATTGTTGTTGAACTGTTATTTTTATAACTGATATTTTCTGGGAAGTCTTTATGTTTATTGTTTTATCAAGTATGTTCAGCCTATAGCAGTACACACTTTAAAAGTGGTTTTGTGTTCATTCAACGTAACCTGGTCAGTCATTTTCAATGGCTAAAGAATGGAAAATGTATTTCGTGAGAGTTCTTAAGTGGAGCAGCCATTCATTATTGGCAACTCAAGCTAAGAGCTTCCTCTTTTTGACAGTGAACACAGCTACATGTAGTAAATGATGGGTCAATCTTTCAAAAAGAAAATAGCACGTTTGTTTTACAATATATTCTAATATTACCTATCCTTACTCCTGTTGTGTATTATCAATGTTTAAAGCTTGAAGCAGTTGATTATAATTATTGTGAACAAGAAATCAGTTAATTCATACAAATTAGTACTAAATAAACAATAATAGTTACATGTATAATATTTTTTTATTAGGTGCTAAAAGCACAAGATTTAAGTAATTTGCTAGATGTATTTGTCAGTAGCAGAGTGCAATAAACAGTGAATACTAAATTAAAGAAGAACAGCAGTTTTACTTGATGACTATGAGAAGATCAGGTGTTAACTATCCTGTAGTGGCGTAGTTAAGTCTGTGTTGAGCCAAGTGGCCAATAAGGCCGGCGTTTATCCCAGTTTCAGTAGCATGAAGCAACTAGGATTATTTCTACTCCCCCTTAGATGGGATGCTATTTCACTGTAGCATATGGGATGCCTCTCTCCTCCGCAGAGGCTCCTCAGAGAGGTTTTCGGTGGGGAGAGTCCGCTGTACAGATTTTTACAACGACCGCCCCATCGGGAACCTTTGCGGAGGAGAGAGATGGGATGCTATTTCACTTTACTGTACCCAAATTCGCAAGTAGCCAATCAGAAGCGAGATCTACTGTCCTGATATCCTACGATATCAAGTCACTAACCTGATATGCCACGATATCACAGTCACTTTGAAGTAAAGTACGTAGTGTTACTGTGCGATGAATTGAAAAGGGGTTTTACCAATAAAACAGAACTTCGTAATTTAAATTTAGCGGTGTTAAGCGGTCGTAAAAAGAGAAAAAACCTTCCTGCCAAAACTAAACTTGAGTGCGCTCGCCAATAGCGCGATGTTTGCCGACAAGTACCGAGACATTCAGACTGAAAAAATGAGCCAGAATTTCCAAATTTTTCGCTTAATTTTGATTTTGAAAATTAAAAAAAAAATGAAACTCTAAACAAATGAGTGGAAAAAAAAAGGCAGAACTTGGTAAAAGTGTTGAAGACCAAGTCAACACAATTTGCAGTACGTACCTTGCAAGCATGGCTTTAACAGAGCAATAAATATAACCAGGTTTTTGGCTGAATTTGGGTACAGTAAATACCTAATCATACCTTTTTGGTACGCTTCGGCTGTATATCACGCTCGTTTGGTCTCGCCAAGGGTATTTTGGCTTGACTGCATCTTGCCAAAATACGAACCATGGCTCAACCAAACTCACCTGATATGCTACCGAAGCGTACCAAAAAGGTACGATTGGGTATAAGTAGCATAGATGGAATGCCAATTCACTGTAGCATAGATGGAATGCTATTTCACTGTAGCATTTACCCCCAAGCATTAAATTCACCGGTACCCATTTATACACCTGGGTGGAGAGAGGCACAGCAAGAGTAAAGTGCCTTAATTGCCCAAGAACCACAGTGACCCTGGCCAGGGCTCGAACCTGTACAACTAAATTTCCGCTTTATTTTCTACAAAAAATCAGTACATTGTACATTCAGTTGATGGGAATAAAGAAAACCTGCAGTCATCTTGTGCCCTGATGCAATTCAATGCAAGATCATCCAGTGCTCTTGTTCTTGGCAGGTGAAACGAAATAAGAGCTGAAAAAACAAGATGCTCTCACAGGGAAAATGAACTAAAAAAAAATGGATGCTCTTACAGGTTTGTCTCTAGAAAATGAGAACCAATGGGAATGCATAAAAAAATATGTTTCATTCTGCAATATAATGGGTTGCTGCCATGCTAAAAAAATATCCCTATGCCACGTACAGTATGAATACTGGGTATACCATGTTTTATGCTTTGTTTAGGTTAAATGCATTCAGTGAGGCCCTGCCGGCCAGGGTTAATTGTAACAACTGACTTGGCCCAAAAAGTAGCAACAGAAAAATATGAAATTGGGACAACAACATTATTTTGACAACTTTGCTTTTATTTCTGCAGTGGGCATAACCTGGAAGTATTGATAATTAAAGCGGCAGTGGAATAATTTAAAATATCACAAGCAAAAAAAAACCCCTGGCAGGGCCTCTTTTATGGTAACCGAATGTAATTTTATTCAGGTTTTATTTTATTATCTTTTTTTTTTACTTTTTAAGTTTTGGTTATATTTTCCAAGGTATTTTGAGAGGCTGTATTAATAATAAATTTGACATCACCTCTGGCCTCTGTATGCATGCATGTATGTTTTTAGCAGAGCCCAATAAAGTTTTTTGTAGTTTATTTGAAGTTTGCAAAACTTTAATACACGGTATTGGGAACTTGTTACTGCTGAATATGGACCAGTTAATTTTTTTCCAGTTGCTTTATTTACAGTGTTAGGTTTCATTTGTCATTGTCTTGAAAGACACAGGGGGGTAGAAAATTCAATTATGCAATTTTTTTTTCACAAGGAATGCAACTTTCAAATTTTCTTGTATGGGTTGGAAACTGCATCAAGAATTTATACGATAGATATAGTTGCTTTCTTTACCTACAATCATTGTCATGAACATGAAAAATATTTAAAGCCCCAGTCCCGCTGCCATCGAATTAATTATGAATAGGCAAGTCAAATTCGCAATGCTAATATTTAATTTCCCTCTGTTTGACAGCGACTGTCATGCCGGCGAAACAAAGTAAATGTTGACTGTTTTGTGCCATCAGTAATCCCATAACGAGAGCTGAATTTTGTAAGATAACCCTTTATAGCTGGGGCTTGAAATGTTCGCATGAAACATTTAATAGTAAGTTTAATTATATTTTTTAATAATAATTTTCAACGTCTGAAAGAGATCAAGCATTGAAATGTTCTTAAAAAGTCATGCTTTGGAAGCACTGATCTCATAAATACAAAACAATACAGCACCAGCTGCATAGCACAAAATGCCAAGATCTGTCTTAGTTTTTTTCCGGAATGGAATGCGAAGTCATTTCAGTGCAGACTTCCTGACAATCAACTCGACATAGTTCATCTGGAAATACGCCAATCTTTGAATGTCTCCTTTTCAGAAATTGGTACAAATACTTAACGATTGCTATATATAACGAGAACAGGGGCTTCACAAATTCATCGAACGATAAAATTATAACCTGGGTAATTTGCAGTAGCACTAAAGACGAAATCGAACATGTTGCGACGTCTGAGAGTTCTGTAAAATTAATTTATATTCACGATATTATGTGTTCTCCGTTTTAAAACAAGGTTATCAAATTTTAGGTAATGCATGGATACTTCAAGCTGAGAAACTATAAACAATGCAAATTCTTCGTCGAACTAGACAGAGCTATCTTTGGAAATGACACATTCTCTCAATCTTGACCACACTAAAACGACGCACCGCTCATATAAACACAAAGAATTCAGAGATTGTTTTTGGAAAAGTAAAAATATTTACTTCTCTTCTTCCCTATGTTACATTTCAAATGAACTCTTGCCGCTTGCTGGCGGATAAAAAATTCATCCTGTTAATTTCATCAAAATGAATAAGAATTAGCTAACATCTATATACAACAAGTTGAATAATAGTACCTAACTGCACTCGTATATACAGAAATAAAATTCAGTTCTTTACAACGCTGTTTTGTATAACTTAACTTGTTAGATCATATATTGAGTTCTTTTCTTGACAAAAATAGTAGTATACATTTCGCTTTTCGAATCTCTATCTAATATCTTAATATGCACGTACGTGTTGAGAAGATTTACATTTGAAAGGAACAAATCTGCCGCCAAAGAATCACAGTTGGCGAGATTAACTTAAAAACGCTAAAAGACCTAAAAATGTCACAAAAGGATGGAAAAAATAAAACATTTCAGAGTAAACGCAAAATCGTTTACAATTTATAAAGTGAATCGATCGAATTATCTTCCAACTATTTTTGGCAACACAGTTCTCGTGTTAAGTTTAGCTGAGTCGGTAACGCCATGTCCATCGTCCAAAATTTCCTCGATTTGCCTTCGCGGCTTTGCTTTGCCTGATGTTGGGGCAGCTGGTGGGAGTTTGGCTACAGCTGAGCCAGAGTTCTTACGCTGGTAAGTCTTGTCGGTTGTCGCATTAGCCTCGGGTGCTCGAGGCAAGCGCCTTCGAAGCCACGGGTGTCGAAGAGCTTGCGATGGAGTCATGCGTTGCGAAGGATCCCAATCCAAGCATCTCTGAAGAAAATCGATGAATTGTGAATCTTCACAACCTTTCAAAGCCGTTGAAAACTTCTTGGATCCAGGTGGGCCTCGCGTCTTGCCGTGCCGGGAACGGCCACCAGTTAAAACTGTGCTTCCGTCTGGCAATGTTGTTGCTGTACAATACCTCGGGTGCCCTTTGGAATTGATAAAGTTTTTCGCTCGCTTTGAATTGTCTAATAGTTTCTGAGGAGGCATTCCTAGCAGTTCAATGACACAAGCGAGTTGATCTCCTTCGTCTTCGCCAGGAAACAAAGGATATCCTGTCAAAAGTTCAGCTAAAATACAACCGAAGCTCCACATATCGATAGCCATACCATAGCGTGCCCCAAGAATGACTTCAGGCGCGCGGTAAAACCGGCTCTGAATGTATGTGTAAATTCGTTGATGTTCGTAGCAGCTTGAGCCAAAATCAATCACTTTAATTCCACTCCTTCCTTGCTGTTTCAGAAGAATGTTCTCCGGTTTTAAGTCACAGTGAATGATCCGGTTTCGATGAAGCGCGTCGCTACATTGAAGGATCGAATGCGCGAATTTCCGTACAAGTTGAAGACTAAACCCTTGAAATTTGTTCTTCTTTATAAGTTCGTAAAGATTCATGCTTAGCAACTCGAAAGTCATACAAACGTGTCCACGGAAATTGAAATGTTCAAGCATGTGAATTATATTGTGGCTGTTTTCTTTGTCCTGCTTTTTCAAATGTTCTAGAATCCTAATTTCTTCTTGTGCTTGCCGATGGAATCGCTTTTCGTTGCGTACCATTTTCAGCGCCACGTTTGTCTGTGTCTTGTGATCGTAAGCTTTCACGACTTGTCCAAAGCTTCCTTTGCCAATAATCTTGACAACTTCGTAGCGGTAAGCGATGTGATCATGTGGAACTTGGATATACGAGCCCTGATCGTCATCATAGCCTCCGTTATTCGCGCCACCAACCACACCCTGACGTTTCTTTGCATTTGGCCCAACAAACCAGATTTGGGGATAATTAAAGATCTCATGATGTTCGTAGCTTGTCAGTTTGTGCATGAACTGTTTCATTGCATGTTCTGGGCTCATGGGAAGCCCTCTTGTCTTGAGCGATCCGGATCCATTAGCGCTAGATCTCCTTCCCGACGAAGGCGATGCATTTCCAGAGCCCGATACAGGCCGATGTACAGCTGGAAGAGCTTGTTCATTCACGATCTTGCTCTTATTCTGTTGGTTTGTTTCTTCTTCAAACAGCTGTTGCACCTGAACTCCTCCAACAAGCGGTAGAGATCCAGATACACTGGATTCATGAGCCTTCACATTTCCTTTCGTTGACGGTTTCAATGGTGGTAATACGTCCGCATTTCCATTTCTGTCCATATATATCGCATCTCCTCCCGTACTTCTTTTAGAAACCGGTAATGGTTTCCTTTGACTAGTTGTTATCATCTCGTGCTTTCGATGTTTCGATCGCAGCCAGTATTTCAGCGTTCTGAATTCGCAAAACACAACTTCGAAGTAATCAAGCCTCACAAATTGCTTTCTCTTTTGTCAGCCGCATTTGATGTTGTTTCGTTGCGTCGTTGCCAGGTGATTTTCAACCAATCAGCGCGCTTTCCTGCGGCGTCTTGGAAACCACAAGACGTAAACAAACCAGTTAGCCGTGACGTCACAGTTTAAACGTGTAAATTTCAGCTGGATTTTTATTCGATGTTTTTCGATGTTTTGCCGTACGATGCTGTGTAGATTTTTAATTCAAATTCAGTTTCCTTACACATAAATGGAATATTAGATTTTTGCTTTTGAGAACAATCGAAAAAAGGCAGGCAAGTCGAACCTAACTAAGGATCAAATATTTTTATCCACGGGATTTTTTTTAAAATACTGTACTTTACTCGAACGGAAGTAAATTATGTCTGATTAACAATGTAATTTTGCTTTTACAAAAAAATCATTAAGGTTTATATAAGTTTGATTTGAAATGGATTTAAGCGGAAAAAATGCCCTAAAGGTTTATGTAACAACTTGAAAATTTTAAGTCACAAATTCATATTCTGGGACTAACACAGTATGCCAAGACATAAGCTAATATTTTTATCGACTGGATCAGCTTGAATTGTAACAAAATAACATGTTTTTATTAATTATAGAAGTTATTTTTTTCCCAAAAAATAAATGTTTAAAATAAGTGTTACTTCTATTTTAAATGAAGTCTCCACAGCTACTACTTTTTATCCTCTCTTTTTTGTCAGAGAAATAAATAATAACATGGCTTTTCAGGGACAATGCAAACATGAATCTTTTCAATAAACATAACCTGTTTAAAAATCCTAACTGTTGTGTATGTGTTGGGAGAGAATTTATTAAACCAATCAAGGTAAGTAACTTGTACTAAATAACAATTGCATCAACTCACAGTCTTAAAAAAAAAAAAAAAGGAAATTTTCTAAATATGCTTTTTGCCTCTCACGGCTTCTTAGTTCTCATAACTGAGTGGGCAACGGAGCTCTCGAACTTCTACACACACTGGTGTTGGTCCGTCCATATAAAATACAAAGAAGAAACAATTTGCGGCTCTTTCTAAGTCCACCTCTCTCCCACCCCCACTCCCCCTCCCCACCCTCCAAAATGGCCTTTAGGGACCGATCGTCCGTCCCGGGGGCGGTGGTTTTCAAAGTGTAGTGTTTCAAACTACCCCCAAAAATTTTATAAAAATTATCCCCCTCTCTTATTTAAAAATGTACCCCCCCCCCCTCGACCGGCCATATTCTCTCTTTCTTCCTTCAATTTTTTTTTTGTTGAGCCAATAATCGCTGCTACGTATTAACTGATCGAGGTTAATATCATATGTGCCATTCTCACTTCATTCAAATTTTTTAACATCTAACCACTTTCGCGAGTCGCTTGTCGACAATCCGCATAACAACAGTTGAGTGGCGACGCTGGTAGTGTAATCACCTCGGTTATTTTTTAGGGAAACTGTTTTGTCACAGGTTGTTACGGGACTCAATGGATCATTGGGGTAGGGGTCGGGCGTCCCAATCTGAGCTAAATGGCAGTTCGCATGAGTCACTGTCTTGTTTATGAGCCTTTTTAACGTATGAGTAAACAAAACAAGAACCAGCGAATCCTTTTTTTTTGTTTCAGTAAAACTTTAGACTGCCGGCTGTGTCAATCCCCCTCACGCTCAGTGACACCCCCAAAAGGGCTTGTTAAAATGAACCCCCCCCCCCCCCCTTGGACGTAATAAAAATCGGTCCCTTACGACATTGCCCGGCTGCAACTCTTCAACCTCGCCCCCTGTTCAAAAAAATCTCCTTATTTGTTGAGAAACTGCATGCATGAGCACAGTGTGCCGTGGGTACGGGGAGCAGGAAGTGTACAGGAGGTAGGATAAGGGAGGCTGTACAGTGGGATAAATTGTTTCTCAGAGTGGTAGGAAACAACATTATTTTGGAATATTCTGCAAGAGAAAATTATCTAACCACATAGTGGGCTTGGGACCACTAAGGGAGGGGGTAGTACTTCTTTCAAGAGGGTAGCAAAGGGTTTATGCGTGACCCGTGAAAGGGCAAAAGTAAGACCGTGGCACGTGAAATAGCGCAGAAATTAGACCAGACATGTAAAAATAGCTAAAAAAAAACGTGATTAGTGAATTCTGCGTTTCAACTGAGTGCACCTGGCATGTGAATTTGGTTAAAATTTGTGTGTGAAACAGGATCACGTGCCTGCTACCCTCTTTCATGGGCAAATCCCTTTTAAAATCCCCCTCACATGCATGATTCTTTTAAATTTTTAAGTGGTGGTCAATATTATTAAATTCCCCTGACACAATCCTGTTGTCCCTACTCAGACCTTCATATGAGCATTTAGCCGTTCTTTAAACCTAATGAAGTGTGAAATTGGAAAAAAAGAAAATAATTTTCATTTGTCGCTTACCTTTACATTATAAGAATTATCCTTGGAGCAATTCCTGATGTGAAAAGCACAGCTTTTTTTCAAATCTCGCGGAAGACCCGCGGAAGACCCGCCAAGCCGCCAAATTAGTTGCCAGGCCTCGCCAGGCCTTCAGGTTCGCATTGAGCCCACGGTATTCGTATTGCAAACCCGCTGTGTTCAAGATGGCGGACGAGGCCGATTTGAAGTTGTGAGTTTGTTGTGCTCTTTGTAATCTATGGTACTGTTTTCGCTATTTATGGTTTGATGTTGTTCATTTTTTTATAAAATTTCTAACTTGACGTTTCATTTATTCAGGGACATTTCTGTGCCTTTTACCACAGAATCTGAAGCGCAAATTGCGTGTAATTCTCTCTCTGTGGACCCAGAACCGAAACGTGGAGGAGCAAAGAAACGACTGACCGTGAAAGGAAATGTGTTACATGCGTAAGTAATTAATATCGAAATGCTCAAAATTTAAAAGATTTCATCAGTTGTAATTTATGCACCTATCATTGTTAGGCCGGGCATAGGTAGGGATTTGACAGCTATTGTTTGCCCGTTGTGGGGACTTTTCACCGTTTTAATGGACTTTCTTACAGCATTTTATTGAAGTTTAGTAACTCTCTTAAACATCCACAAATGGTCTGGGGTTGGGCATTTGAACGGAAATTCTCAGCTAATTAATGGCCGGGCCCTTCCCGGCCCCCCCCTCCTGTGGCTTAACATTGATAAGTGCATTACAGTGTAGAGGTTGGTTGACACATATAAGTTTTATACCAGGGGTGTATAAATTTGGCAGCTAGTTTACATGTGGGGAGGGTTACTCCATTCTATAATTTTTCTTGGTTTTATTTATTTGTGAGGTATGGTTACCCGAGAAGTAGGGTTACCATATTTGCTTGTTAGGGTTACTCTTCTAGGAGGGTCAACGTTTTTGTTTATTTAAGCCATGTAAGAGCTTGAGGTAAGGTTCCCCTCCTTGAAGGGTCAAGTTAACGGCAATCAGATCGCTGTCACACCCGGGGGGAGGGGGCTACTCAGATATGTTTTGGGTGGGTATGTGCCGCCAGGGTCTCCAAAGAAGCACCCTGTTTTAGGAAGAATTTGCATCCAAGGTGATACCTCATTCTAGAAACAGTTCTGTCAATTTCTTTAACACCCTGTTTTGACTACTGATCATTTAAAACTTCAGTTTCAAATGTTCGAAATGCCATACCCCGTTCTAGATCGGGAGCCCAAAATTTTTCCCCTTTGGGCGGCACATACCCCCCCCCCCCATACCCATATAGGTATGTGCCACCTAGGCTTTTACATAACTGCCAACTAAAACATAGGGCTCCCATGGTTAAAAACCTGGAAAATTAGTTTGGAGAACTTTGCTGGCAAAAGTGACAAATCCAAGACAGTACGATACAGAAAATCAAGAGTACATTCAGCGCCGGGACAGAGGAAAGAACATTCTTCTTATGATGTTCACATACACGTATGCAACAACAGTGGCACAAACATTTACCGGTATATCAAAAATTTTGTGGCAAAAAGCTGTTATTCAAAAATAATTTCTTTCCAGAGCAAAAATATGACAAATAGTGAATGATCACGTTTTCTTTTTCATAATTAAATCATTGATTTTGCCCACTGTATTTTAAACATATTTTGTTTCTAAGAGCTAAAATAAAGTTGTCCTGGGTAGGCAAGTTGTCCCAAGCAGAGTGTTTACAAAGCAGCTACGATTACCCGGTGCTAGGGCGGCCCAAGCTGCCTCGTAAACATTAACACCCTAAAAAAAGAAGTGGGGGAGTGCTAGGGTAACCCCCTTGCTAGGGTAACCTGGGGTTAGGGTACCTCCTTGTAAACAAGTAAATATGAAATAGTTGCTTTGACACAAACAAACGTTCACAGTAACTATCAAAGTAGTGGTCACAGACCTGAGTGTAAAACAGATGTCTCTCTTTAATGTACCACAAGTTGATTTTGGAAAACCTTTTTTTTTCCTTTACAGAACCATTCAATCCTCTGAAGCAAAGACCCTGAGAGTTTGTGCAAATGCATTCCTTGACCATTTAACTTTGGTAACTGAGACAATTGAAGCATTTGGACCACCTCTGGAACAATAAATGCAAACTGAGAACCACTTGTTCTGCAACAGATCGGTGCCAAGGCCTTATTATCAAATACCTGTGCATGGTTTCTCAATTCAAGGATTGTCTGGAACAACTTGCACTTAATGCCGATGTTGTATTTGGCAATCTGCTGAAATTAAAAAATAAACCTGCCTCCAAACTAAAAGTTCTCTGATGCTAACAAACTTTGCACAAAACTGCCATTTCTCCACTGACAACTAGAATGTAACCTAACAAAACTGAGTTTTAGCACTGTTCTATTACCTGTCCTGTCCTTACTTTCATCGTAACTGAATAAATAAATAAGACCAGTATGGTCAAACCTCAAATTAAAAAAGGTGACACAATAAACACTGACCAAGTCCTGGTCATACATGAAAACTACATTGTTGTAACTTCTAGCAAGGGTGCATCTTTCAGACAAGGGAACTATCAAGCATCCCATTCTTAGGGATTCTGGGAGCCCGTCATAAGAAAACCTTTGGCAGGAATTTAAGTACAGTTGAATCTCGGTAACTCGAACCCTCAATAAACTCAAACCCCCTGCTAACTCGAACCTTTTTTAATACCCTTCCAGGCCTTTTTTTTTACTAACTGTATCCTCGATAACTTGAACTCCTGTTATCTCGAACCTTTCCAGATTACTCTTAGCTTGAAGGTTCAAGTTATTGGGATTCAACTGTAAGTTTCAAGGATATAATAAATAATATAATAAAACTCAGGGACGCTAACTGGGCATACAAACAATAACACAAACATTTAACACATTAGATGCCATTTTATTGTTTCCTGAATTTCTTCCTTGTAAAGGCATTCTTCATTTATTACTTTAATAAGTTGACTTGTGTATTCCATTTAAACCTGCAATTAGATTTGAACTATTTGCCACAGCCTCTTAAAGAATACAAAAAAAAAAAAAAAAAACACAACCTACTTGTGATCTGTGCATTTCTCCTAAATAAAAAAAAAAAAAAAAAAAAAAGGATATTAGGTTACAAATTTGAAAAGGAAGGCCATTGCAGGTTCATTTTAACTTTCTTAACTCATTGATCAACACATTAAAAAAAAAAAAAAATCTAACAAAGTACCACCTAAAACAGGCCGAAATATTTATAGCTAAGAAAATTAACAATGCAACTGTAAGCTAATGAGATACCTTGAAAGTGCTGTATTGGGTGAACGTTAGGGAAATTGCTCTAAGCCAAGACCTTAATCTTTGTGTTGTAATTATTGAAAGTAATTTTACTTCCTATCCCTAATTTCAAAAAAACTATTAATATAATTATGTTTAACAACTATTATAATTATTAAATATCATACCTAATTCTTAGCATAACTTTGTATTATTTTATGCCTATATGCTACAAAACACAGTAGCATCATTCGCTGTTCTAAAATACATTTTACTTTTTAGTACCGTGTGTACATGTATTTTTATTCAGTCTACAAAAAGAACCAATAAATAGTGGTTGATCCTTGTAAACAAACTACTCAACAAGGGAAACCATCACTGGACAACAACTCACAAGTGAATGTCTAAAAAAATAGTTAACGCCTTGCCTTAGTTTCATTTTGCAGATGGAAGATAAAAAAAGAATTGTACAAATCAACACTTGAGACCAATTACAAAGCAACTACACTACTTAAAAAGCCACAATCCACGTTTGAAAAATAAAATGTCAATTTCTGCTGGGTTGACAACTTCCAAATGACCTTCTGTACATCCCAGCTCAAAAGATGTACTGTTGTAATTTCTCAGAAGTTTGTTGTACATCAACACAGTGCCCCCTAGCTGATCAATGACTTTCTTTCTTCTCATTGCTTTTGTGCTTGGCTATATATTGATATTGTATTATTACCACTGGGTTTACATAAAAGTATCATACACAATATATATGCCTATACCAAATGTTGCTTCACCACAGCAGAATATAATACTGTAACAATGATATTTATGACGACCAATTTAAAAAATTAAAAGTCTAGAAATAGTGTGGCAATCACATATTATTTTTTTCCTAAAAGGTGGCCAACACTCTCCACTTATTTCTATTAGAAAACTGTGGGAGATCAAGGATGCAATCTAGAATGTTAACCATCTTTACAAATTATTACATCTTAAAACAGAAAACATGATCATATTATGATTGTGAGTTTCATCCAGATAATGAAATGTGCAGTGCATGTAACTTGAATAAAATTTTGATAGAAGAGTGTTGCAATCAGGTTTCATTCACTGAAAGTAATAATAAAGTATAAAAATATTAGCATACATGTGTTTTTTTACCCACAATTCTGGAATAATGCAGAATGCAAGGAATAATTTGGATTAATTGCCTGCGCTAAAAACGCCATGTAGTCAAGATAATATGCGCAGTCCTGGCACAAGCCTATGTGAAATACATGTTACTAAGAATTTAAATCTTATAGTAAATTGAGTAAGAAACAGGCTGAAAACCAATGTTAAAACATTTAATTCCATGAAAAAAATCATATAATTGTGCTACCTAAGACACTTGTGATTCCTTTATGAAAATAGCAATGTACAATAACTTAATAACATTATTGATTTGCAAACTGAGCTGGTAACTGAGTACTCGAGGGTGTAAATGTCAGGTCATTAGCTATGGTTCTGGCCAATTGTTAAAGGAGCTTGTAGGATGAGTTCAACACATTTCATGCTGATACCTAATTAAGTCAAAGGTTGCTTATGCAAAACTGATAGTATAATTCATAACCCATTGAGAAAAACAATTCAAGTCTTACCTTTCATCTACTTCTTTTCTTTCTTTTCCCATTTGTAAGTGTCACTGTACACAAATCCACTCTCTTTGATAAGTGTATCGGATTCTAAGGGACCTCGGCTGTTAACACAAGCAACAAGCCAGTTTAAGAAGTCATGCACAGTTGAAAGAAATGAAGTTGTTTACGTTTTGAAGCTCAAGACAAAATCCCTGACAAATATAATTGCTAAAAGAAAGTGAAAGTTCTGTGAAAAAAAAAAGTTCACAGAACTTTAAATACATTTACCTTCCAAATTTATATGGAATTGGTTTGACGTTTTCCTTCTCAATCTGGTGCAGAATAGGAGTGAAAATCCTCCAGGCCTCAGCAAGCTCATCACTGAAATTATTAAAATTAAATTACTTAATGACCTGGCTTAAAAAAAGATATTCTCCTTACAGATTAGCAATCAGTTTTCCTAGTGTCCATTCTGCCCCTCCCCCCCCCCACTCGCCCTGCACAGGCACCCCTCGGTAATGATCGACCCCTTCACCACAGCAAAAAAAGGCTGTCAGAATCTTTTTAAATTATGACACCTGATTTAATTTGTTTACATTATATTAATAATACCATGCTGATGTATGTCACATGACTAAGCACAAGGAATAAAGTTAACAAATTTTCACTTGTCATCCATCTTTACTGTTCACATATTTTACAGCTTGTAATATACTTCTCAAACTTGAGCTGTATCATTCAAACTTAATATAATGTACCGGTACTGTATTCAACAATATCAAGTTTACCTTCTGACAAAATGAGCCTGGTTTCCAGAAAACACATCAAGGAGGAGTCGTTCATACGCATCAGGCATCTTCACATGCTGTTAATAAAAAAACTGTTTTTTTGTTTTGTCTTGTATTGTCTTTTTAAATAATCATGATTTTAAAGTTTGTAATGACTGAGACATTAAAATATTGAGCAACTTTTTGCTGTTTAGCTGCTGTTGATTAATCTCATATACCGGTACCTGCCAACTTTTTCTGGGTCAAAGGCATGAGATTTTTATCCTGAGAGTGCCAGGATTTTCGTAGACGACATGACCATGTATGAAGATTTCCGAAGACATCCAAAGTATTCCAAAGACGTCTGAATGTATCCTGGTTCCAGTCCCAGGACATATTTTGCTCAACAGGACGTCTTTCCTAATGCATTTCTTGTTAAAACTCTGAGATTTAGGGAAAAGTATCGTCATTTACTCATTTTATACAGAGTTTTTGTTTCTCGCATTGGTTTGAGTTTACATTTTTCTGGAAAGTGTGTCAGTCATGGTTGGAAAAGCTCACATTTTTCAACTAGGCATGAGAAATTGAATTGTAAGCACGACTTGGTGTGAGATCGAAGTTTTCAACTCGCAGGTGTGAGACTCAGGCCTAAGGCACAAGAGTTGGCAGGTATAGTCTCAAGACACTTCTGTTTTCAAGAGCCGGGTGTCGAAAATGATTCTAGGAAAAAATTTATTTATGGAGCTGTCACCTTCCAGAAGGGCTTTGTAATTCATTTGATGCATTATTATTAAATTACATACAGTGTATCTATCAGCATAAGTCAAATCCAACTCTGATTCATGAGGCTCAAAAGACATTCCAGCTTCCTTGATCATCAACTTTACATAAACAGCCTGCAAAATGAAACCAAAAATGCACATTATTAACGTTGTATATAATCACAACTATTCTCAGTACTGCGATCGAAAAAAGACATTTAAAGAAGGTTTTTTAAGCTCATCTGTTTTTTCTTGTCTAAATTTTCGGTGACATCTGTTCACCTTCATTAGAGTAAGTGAAAGTTTGTTGGTGCTCACGCTACCAAATAAGCACCAACAAACTTTCACTTACTCTGATGAAGGTGAACAGATGTCACCGAAATTAGACAAGAAAAAACAGATCGGCTTAAAAAACCTACTTTAAATATTTGTTGTGTATTTATAAATTAATTTAATAATTATCAGTGTACTATAATGATGCATGAAAAAAGGAAAATTTTAAAATATACTTTGAGTTTTTATCACAGATTGTGTCTACAGTGAGAAGACAAAATCTGTCTGGGAGGGAAATTAACAAATGATGTCACTGGAGAAATTCTGGCACACTTTGTTTATGCAAACCTTAGACTTTTATCTGACTTGCATGACTTGCAGCTGGCCTTTCCAAAGGCCTCAGTGTGTTTCATACAAAAACCAGTTATATTTAGTGGTCAAGCTTTCAGGCCCAGTTCTCAGCTCTGTGAGCTTCTTGTCATTATTGTACGTACATGCTTGACTCAGTCACTGACACTCACATGTACTTAAACCAAAATTGAAATTCATCTTACTAGAAAGATAAATGATTTATAATGAGATGCATAAATAAACAAAATTATGTTAAAAACGTTGATACTAAGATCTTTCAGGTGTGATTCAGTTATTACTGTAATACCTCATTTGGTTGAAGTCTAACTACCAACTCATTTCGTTTGCACCTTCCTTCAAAGATATCTCCAGGTGCATCAGTAAACTGAATGCGAACCTCAGCTTTTCGCTCATTCAGGGCTACAGAAGAACAAATAAAACAAGACTTGTATGACAGATACACTGCTACAGTATAATTATGCCAGTGAAGAGTTGTAAATAACTGTATTCGCATATTAACCCATTGACTCCTGAACCGGCCTAAACCGGCTGTAAAGGATCCGGGCACTTGTCCCGCTTGTGACGTCATCACCTTTCACCCAGAAAGGCAACATCTATGCTCAAATTTTGAAGCAGAACAAGACCTTTCCAACGTTACCAAAACCAGGGCGATTAGATTGATGGAGCTTGAAATATGCACCAAAACGCTTCAAAATTTCAGTGAAAAACTCAGAGGAAAATTTCCCCTTTCCACCCTTTGCTTGTCCATGGTAAGTAGTTCTTTCCTCGTTTGCGCTTTCACAGAAATTCTTCTATACTAGAAAGAAGCCTGGTAGAAGGCCAAACACTGCAGCAAAAAGAAAGGAAGAAGAGAAAAAGGAAAAGCGAAGGGAAAAAAAAAAATCTCAAAATTTGGATTTGTGCACATGCACAAACTAAAAAGTTGTTAAACGTGATTCCGGTGAAAAACAAGGATGCATTTTGCGTTTCAAGGGCAGTTTTGAGTGATTTGCAGCTATTTTAGCTTATAATAGACCTTAAAAGGTCAAAAACATCTCAAAAATGCATTTTTTTGGAAAATCTCCAGGAGTCAATGGGTTATTGCGGTTTTTAGTGAAATGCAAACTCTGATATTCAAACTCCAACTAACGATTGCGTTTTTCGCTGCCGTCAATCATAATTATGGCGACAGCCAAAGAACCATGAAAAACAGAAACAAACAAAATGGATCGAAATCTACCAATCACAACTGACAGACATGACCTTTTGACCTGGTTGAAGTGAGCTCCTGTTTCCTGAGAGGTCCGCTAAGATGATTGACGGCAGCAAAAAGCGTAAACCGTTGATAGAGGATTGAATTTCAGAGTTCGCATTTCACTGAAACCGCAATAAGTACTAAATAAAATAACAATATTATAGAGCAGTGAAACATTGCATCCTGCATTAAGACAGTCTTATAGATGCTCCAGAGCAAGTAAATTTATATTAGATCTAAATGTAGAAGAAAAGGTGCATTTAAAAAATTATGGCAATGTTGTAGCAACAAAAATAAATACTGAAGCTGCATTCAAAAACTTTAATTTTGTACATTGTAACTAGAACAGCAGACACTGTACTCCAAAGACACTATACATTAATTTTAAAAAATACCTTTGCCGCACTTGAGAATAAATGGAACTCCTGCAAAAAAAAAAAAAAAAGAATAAAATGACATTTTACTAAGTCTGACTGACTTGACCCTCAAAGTCCAGTTAACTGAAGGCCTTGTGACAATTTGATCAACCAACGTGGTTAAAATCACTTATTCCCCAGTAAATTCTCAGTGGTTTAATTGTTTAAAATACTCTGTTTGAGAATTTACATTCAGGTTCCATGACCTATTGTTTTGCACAAACAAGTTTCAACAACACATCCTCTTTATTTTCCTTATCAATAAAATTAAATTACAGAAATTGTTATAAAATATTACTTAAGATAAGGAGTTCTGGCAACCCGAAATAACCACTAGGTTAAAAATGCCGGGTTGCCAGTTTACAAATTGATTTGTTTCCCTATGTATACTAATAAAAACATTTGCATAAATTACATGTTACTTCAGGCATGTCTCTTGATAAAGTCCTATAGCAACCTTTAGACTGGAACTGTGACTGCTTCAACAGGAGCAAATAATTAGTAGTAACTGAGTACTATCGATTTTCCAAAGGGGAAGGATAAATTGCAACGACCCCTTTTAATGTAAAATGGAATTCCCAGTTATGGCGAGGAGATTAGTTGGAACCAAAAAAACCCTCTGTGGTGAGAGTAAGGATATTAACTTTTCTGGTAAATAAACACAATGTTTCACTGCCTGCAACCAACTTACCATCCCACTTTTCATTGTGTATGTACATCACAGATGTAGCAAATGTTGGCGTGATGGAACCCTTTGGCACAGTAGGGTCGTCAAGGTAACCATGTTTTCCGTCGCCTTCTTCGTCAGGATTTCCCACATATTGACCAAGCACTGTGTCCTTTAATTCAATTGGACTCATGCACTTCAGTACTTTTACCTAAATTTGCAGAAAACACATAGCAACAAACTGGTTAAATTATATAGAGTTCAAAGTTCTTACCTTCCTATTACCAACGCGACGAATAAATTAATTTTGAAACACTATTCAAAAGGATCTTTCACCTTCTCATTTCGCAGATCTTCAGCTCGTTTACTTGCAGGTTTTTCCATGGCAACCAGGCAAAGAACCTGTAACAGGTGGTTCTGCATTACATCCCTATAGACAAATAAATACATCCATGCAGTGTCACATTTCTAAAGGTCATAATTAATTGAAATTAATCTTTGGTTTACAACTTTTCAAACCAGATTGATTTTTTTTTCCCTTTCGTTGTTTAAAATCAAAATCAAACTGGTCTGAAAAATCTAAAACCAAAACTAAAAAAATTTCAATCAATCCATCATTTTATTAAATCCATTCCCAAAAACAGAAATTCTTTCCAAACTAAAGGGCAAGGTCTTAGCCATAAGGGAGCTCTCTTAGAAAATATACTGGTAGATCAGTGAGTTACCACTGAGCATAACATGAGACAGAAGTAGTTTTATATAGCTTGCTGTACAAGGTGGTTCTACCCCAGGGAGGGCTCTCATATAAAACCCTACCTGATGATTCCATATTCATCAAAGTATCCTCCCCTGCCATAAGTTCCAATGGGTTCTTTGAATGTTATTATAACACTTTTGATGCTTTCCCTACACCACACTGGACCAAAGATTCGGTTTCCAAACCTATTGAGCAACAAGCAAAGTTAATTATTTTATTGTCAGTGACTATAAAACATTATTTAATAGTTGATTATTGGTTTAATTGCAATTTTAAAAAAAAGAAGGGGCAAATTCAATTCCACTGTCTTGTATTTAATGTGATAAATACCCTAAAAAGTATTTAAAAGGAAAAGTGAAAAGGGGCTTTTTCCAGAGTGGGGGGCCTGGGGAACTAGTAAGATCTATAAACGGTCTCAGGGCTAATTTACACAGTACAACTTTCTCACATGCAACAAGCTTACGAATGTCTTAAGGATGTGGTGGGTTGATTTACATGTTGATGCGACATTGTAGACATAGCATGAGTCTGTTACATGTGATAAGCAGAGGTAAAATCATACTGTCTAATTCAATTTAAACTGAGAATGGCCAGAGCAATGTCTCTCACCTTAACACCATAAGATTCTGAACCATTTCCTTGCCGAGGTAATGATCAATACGATACATGGAGTCCTCTGGAAACAGTGATGCAAGATGATTGGACAGTTCAGCAGAGCTGTCAGAGTCCTTGCCAAATGGTTTTTCTATTACCACTCTGTTCCATCCCCTGGACAAAACATGAATCAAAACATTTGGAAAAAGTTACACTTCACACACATCCTGGTGAAAACTTTGAAGATCTCAATTGCCTTCCATTTAATTTTGATTTTAGAAGCTTGATGGTACAAAGATCTTTGCAAAAATCCTCAGAAAGATTGTTGCAAGGATCATTCGAGGTCCTTGAGGAAGTTGGTGAAAATTTTAATAACAGGATCTTTAAAAAATCCCTTGCACTAGGGTACATAAAATAAATATCAAAATCCACTAGTAACATGTTTAGTTCAATGCTAAAAATAGATCTTTGTCTTGATTGCTAAACTTGACATATATAGGGTGCCCAACTTTTTCAAGTTTATCGATCGATCTCAATCTTTTTGGCCATCATTTATTTTTGGTTTATTGCAGTATCTACTTCTTTTGAAATCCTTGGATTTTAGAAATTAAACTATTATCTAATTGAGGTTTCAAATAATTCACTTGTGCCTGACATACTTTGATCCCATGCAGTGCTTTTTGATGTTCTCAGATGCATCCATGAACACAGATGGAGGTAGTGCAAGGTAGAACAGCCTGTTGACAACATTCTTTCCTTCTCCTAGTTTGTCAAGTTCTTCATTCAGCTTTATAAAGCCTGACGACTCATTGTAAGGGCCTTTTACATAATAACAATTCTTGAAAAATTCTGACACTTTAGTCTTTTCATCATCTTTTAGCTGAAAAATAAGAAAGCAACAAAATTTGTAATAACTAGACTGTCATAGTAAACTGACATTGACAGCTTGGGGAACTGCATCACTTCGCTGTAATTGTGCTCTAGCTAGAGATTACAAAACGTTTCTTTTTAAAACTTATTACTCTTAGCGATTTTTACTTTTTATTACTTTTAATGCAAATTTTTAATTTTAAGATTTTTTTCAGCTAATTTTAACAAAATTTTTATTGATTTTATTATATATATATATATATATATATATATATTTTTTAAACATTTGTAAAGCGCCTAGAGCAGGCCTGGATAGGCGCTATAAAAATATATTTATTATTATTATTAAAGATACTAATGTGAACAGTGTTGCTTATGCAAACTCTGAAATTTAAACCACAACCAACGGTTTACACTTTTTGCTGCCGTAAATCATCTTAGCGGACTTTTCAAGAAACAGAAGTTCACTTCAACTGAAAAGGTCATGTCTATCAATCGGTTATGATTGGTAGATTTTTCTAAATATTTTTTGTCATATTACCATATATTTTTTTCTGCAAATTTGTTTAGAAAAAATCTGTTGGAAGAGTTCTGAGCTACCTTAATTCTATGAAAAAATATCATAGCACTATATACATACATGCACTTCTATATTAATGAATGATTATAGACAAAAGACCTCTTCTTTTGTGTCATGACACTGCACAGTCCCAAACCTGACAATTACCAGTAGCCCCTTTGAATTACTTGCTCAAATATCACACTTACCTTCATAAAAGGCTCAACTTTGGCTCTTAGTTTGTCTACTGTCAAATCAGAACGAGCATAACCAATAATCTTGGTGTTTTTTGGTGTGAGTTCATCTTTGTATAAATACCTAATTGAAAAGGAAAGTGTATATTTATGACTCAATGAAACTGATCCTAATAAGAAAGAACCAAATTTAAGTATAAAAGGTTTGGGCAAGTTCTCTGCAACTTTAGAAATTAAGGCTTGGAAGAAAATTTAATTTTATTTCCTGTCAGGCTAGTGGATTTTATCCATCACTTGCCCAATGGTCAAGTAATACTTTTGGACCTTTTCTAGTTGGCAGAGCCCACTGAAAAAGTCCTTAGGGCCAGCACACAATAGTTCCAACCTGCTCAAAAGGCAAGCTGGGAAACTATTTCCATTGCACCCTGGTCCACCAAACTTGTTTTCCATTTACTTATATAACTCTCATAACAACTCATTTATGTCATGTTGTCTCCAGTAATCTTCAGTAATTCTTCCCAAAACAATACCTCTGCTGCAGCTATACCCCCCCCCCCCCACCACCACCATAATGGTGGTGGTTCTAGCTGCATTGGATAGACTGATAGACTGCATAAATCCTGGAAGTATTTTTTTTCTGAATGACAACTCAGAGACACTAACACTAAAACTAAAAAACAAATGACACTAAAATCGACTTTTTAGCTTATATAAAAATTGCCCTGAAGATTGTGTGACATTAGCTATTATTGACCTGTCAGATTTCATTACATAAGAACTGAATTAACTCACCATAAAGTAGGATAAATCTTCTTCTTCGCAAGATCTCCCTAAAATGGTAGGTTGCAAATGTTAGTGTAACAAATACTCAAGCGATAGAACGATGAAAGTGCTATAATAGTGATTTAATCACGCAATTATAAAGACAATTAACATGAACTAATATGCAAATTTTGAAAAATCTGGCGAAATTCAAAAATAAACATTTTAGTCGGGTCAAATGCGTGTTACCTTTCTTTTAACAGCATCGACATAATAATATTTGGTGTATTAACTCTTCTGATTGAGCTCTGCATTTAGAACATTACGTAAATTTGGGTGTCTGCGATTTACCAAATTACTCGCTATCGAAAGGGAAACTTGAAAACCCAGCTCAATCTTGTACAATGTGTACACTACTGTATTTCTCTACACGACCTAGAAATTGTAACAGTATATTCACTTAGCTAGAAATAATCTAGACCCGAGTAAAATAGAACCCTAATGCCGGCATTGTTGAATATCATACGAACGTGGCTTTGCTAATAGAACATTTTGCAAGATTTACAGCAGGAAGCGAGCAAAAGTCATGCATGCGAAATCTGAAAACATGTCAAAGTTGTCACTTACCGAAGCACCGAATACAACTAACAGAGTTTGTTCGCCTGTGCTATCGGTCATTGCTGTCGAATTATCCTCTCTACCTGCAGAATAAATTCCTTAGATCAGCAATCGATCGATAACCTTTAGCCAAAGCTGAACAATATCTTATTTCGCTTCAAACCCCGCGGGAAATGAAACACCTTTCTTGTTTACGAAATACAGTAATTAGCATGCGCAAAGTAGTTTGCATATACCCACGTGACCTGTGGCCCAGGAAAAATCATGTAGTTTTTTTTTCAGCTCGGGAAAAGAAAAAATACGCTAGAAACTACAAATACAATAGGAGAAACAAGAGCAAATGCAAGGGTAGAAACGTCCCATAATTTTCAAAACCAATTTCTAATCGAGTCCTCAAATAAAACACATCAAAACAAGGACGTGCCCATGAGACCCTATATAACCAGCTTCTTTCAGTAAGTGGGTTGACGAAATAGCGAAAGTAATCCCCCCATAGTCCCAGTTTATAGCTCACCAGGCCTTACGGAAAAGGCAACTTATGAGACAAACAGAGGTCCAGACAGATTGCAAAATTGTATTGTCTCTGTTGGACCCCTTGACGTGTCATTTCTCTCTGTATTTCGCAACTTTGTACTCCGTATTTTTTTTAAATAAAAACTAAACAAAACCAGAAATCTGTAGGTCTCGAGAAGACCATCTTCTTCTTTTCGTATTTTGACAAAAAACAGCAACTTTGCTTTGACCGCTGCTACTTTTTATATGTGAATATCCGACAAAGAATCGCCTTTTCAATAAAGATCCTCGCCCATGCCCAGTCGCTGATTCGCAACTTTCCCTCTAGACTTGCCTACAAGTCGAGCTCAGAGAGCGCGAAGAGAGAACCAAACCGGAAACGAGAAGCAAACGACTTTTAGAAAGTCTACTTTCCCTCACTTATTATGAGATTCTGGTACCCAGAGACCATTCCAACCCTGTAGACCTGTAGCCCTAGACTTGCGGACATCCCGCTGTATTGCGGACAAAACCCAGATCCCCGCTGAAATCTAAAGAGTACCAAAAGAGTACTAAAAACAGACCGGAAATGAATCTCGACTCGCTATAAAAATACGGAAATTACGGGTTCTTTCGTGTTACCAATTGGAATTGTTTTGACTCTTGATAAAGCGGACACCATGAACTTCTCTTGTAACATAATTACGTAAAATTGCAGTCTGTTCCTCCTTATTTATTTTGTCAAAACACACTTCAAAAGAGTACAAAATACTTTTAGGATATTAATTTTTGCATCAATTCATTCAAAAGCTGTACAGGCATTGCTTTTTCAATTCGGCTTGCGCCTTTTCCCTCTAGACTCCGGCGCTAGGAAAATTAAGTCCTCGCCCTCCATTCCCGAAGACTACTTACAGCAGTTTCACCACTTTTGATAAGCTCGTCATACTCTGGAGCTAAACGGCACATTTGTTTTCTCATAACCCCCTCGGAGAGGACAGGTCCGGTTTGGAAAGACATGCGTATCTCGCGTATGCCCCGCGAACGCTCTCTGAGAGCCCAGCCAAACCATGCCGGTCTTGTACGTTTGCCTCCTCATGCCAATAATAATACGGTATTAAAAAATAGAGAAAACTACCACCCAGATTACACTGCACGTTTCTTCTTTTTTGAAAGGATTTACAGGCGTTGTGGTCTCAGCTATGATAGCCTCGAGATCGATTGGTCGAGAATTGAAGTATAGCACAATAACTTTCTTTAAAAAGTGTCAAGGAGTCTACCCGAGGGTAAAACCCTCTAATAATAGGGTTACTGTCAAATTGTTGGACCCGCTAGCGCGAACAGACGGACGGACGTAAGCACAAATGCACTACTAACAAGGTTTTCCGTCGAAAAGGCTGAAAAACGGCAGGGGCGGGGTGGATAAAAGTTGTTCCTCAAAGTGCGATCCCTTTGTTAAAATGTTCAACTACAAAAAATGAAATGAAAGCATTTCGAACAGGATTTTTTTGTACTTTATTTGTCATCACTTTTATACGCTAACTATACCTTTCGTTTTATAAGACTCACCTGATTGCGCTCACAATGGCCGTTTTCACACCAGAAGACGGACAAGTCGTCTGACGATTTGTTCGTCTAGTGTGAATTTTTTAAAACGACTTTTAGACGATTTGTCCGTCTAGACGACCAGAGTAATCCTCGAAAAATCGTCTTACTTGCGGCCAAATCGACGGACAAATTCAGACGACTTGTACGTCCAGAATCGTGTCCGTCCCATTTTCACACTAAGACGATTTGTCCGTCTAGATGATTTGTCCGTCTCTAGTGTGAAAACGGCCAATATGTTCACGAGCTGTTTGTTTTATTCTCAAAATCTATCAAATCAAACGGCGACTGGCAAACTTTAGAACTGCGCTAATGCAAACAAGAAGACACACCCAAGCAGAATTTTTTACGCTTTCCTCAGCACTTCATGTTTGGTTTTGTGCTATTCTCGTGTGGCATTCTTTGCAACTTGTTTGCGAATCTAATATAATTGGTAAGACTTAGTGAAACTTGCGTTCACGCAAACTGTACATAGACACAAACGGGTGCAGACGCGACCAGACGCAAATAACGTAGAGCTCATTTTCCAAGATTGCGAACGAGACGCCATCTTTTTTTCGGTGGCTCAAAGTCTAGCACGAGTATATGTACGTGTAAAAACTACCCTGCATTAAACACAACAGGGGCAAGCACAGAAGGATTGAAAGTTTTTTTCATTAGCTTGCATTCACGCTACGTTTGCGTGTATAGGGCCGGTAGTTCCGCAGGCTGGGTTCATATGTAGATTTACAAGGCAAGTGTAAACCAGCGTTAACAACAAAAATTCTAAGGAAATTAAACCACTGTTTAATCTTCACAACATAAAATCAACAGAAATTTACATTCCTTATTTATCCTTTGTTTATTAGGCAAGTCTTTTAACAATGATATTGGCTTTAAAGCATTTTTCCTGGTTGTAGCTCAAGTTTATACCACAAATATTTTTTGGGATAAATACATGTAAAACGTTTATTGACAATTGGTATAAAATATGAGAAAAAAAATCGCGACTGAAACCTGCAAAGCTCTCGAGAACAAAATCCAATCGTTGTAACTGATTAATCAAAGCCATCATTTCAATAAAAACAAAATGACGCCTTAGGATTCATCATTGATTCATTAGGAGAGTTTAATAATATATCTTGCCTGAGGTCGTCATTTAGTAGACGTTTGACATTTAGTTGGGTGTAACAATTCCGAGATGGTGATTTGAAAAATGTTCGAGTTTAGAACCTATGAGCTGCACGGGTTGAAAGTTTTCCCGCCTGTGTACTTCGCTGCTGTCGATGAACCGTGAAGTTTTCGTGAATGCAACTGATTAGCCCATCGCAACTTGCGCGTAAAGTTTTTTTATTACTCCCATATTCACTTAGCAAACTGGGCTAAAAATAATGGAAACTAAGCTCAGAATAGAGATATACGATCTGACTGTTTCAGGGAACAGTATAAAGGTCTACGAAGACAAACGTCACGCAATGCAAACCGTCAATAGAATATTCAATATTTACAACTTGAATTGACGACTCATTCTGGATGATCTCGACAGTAAGTGTACATGGGTACCCCATAAAAAAGCAACTCCAACTCACGAAAACCCTGAATCTTAGCTTGTGATATAATATTTTTAAAATAGTTAAAAAGTTTAATTGATTGAAGTTAATAAGTTAATGACATGCACATGACCAAGCGAAAATACGCTCGTTCTGTTTACGATTAACTCACTTGTTTGTGACTTGTATTCTCCCAGACGACAAAGGTCGACATTGTACTGTTTCTCTGTCTTTGGTTTACACCCCAAGTTGAAGTTCCAAGAGCTATCAGGTTTCTTCGCCATCTTCCTATTTCTTTCAACAAGACAACCCGCAGAGTAATTTACCCATGTGTCTCTGCTTTCCTGTCGATAACGAGAGGCGACTGGGGACTAGTCAATTCGTCACGCAACGATTGAATTTGTGGCCCATTCGCCCTGGTTGTGGCGCGGCAAATTTGTATTTGGCGGGATTTGGCGGGGATCTGGCGCAGGCGCATTTTCGACGTTCGAGGTGTGCTCTCAGATCACCGTATTTACTCGAATAAGCGCCGCATTTGAAACAAGAAAGTTAATAAGCGCCGCCCCCGAATAAGCGCCGCACTTGAAGCGCGAAAAATTTAATAAGCGCCGCAGCGCTTATTCGAGCAAATACGGTACACAAACAGTGTCGAGTTTTCCTGCTCTGGAGCGCAAGATGTTGCTGGCTTACACTTCTGTCCTCTCATCCTTGTTTGTAAGTGAGCTTCCAAATTATTTGTTTGCTTTATACTTGGTACTTATTAATTCAAACGCGTGCTAATTCTCCACAAGGGTATGGTACCTTTTTATTTCAAACTCGTGCTACTGTCTCACTGGGATATGGTACTTATTAATTCAAGTGCGTGCTATTGCTGTGCTGAGAGTATGGTACTATTATTCAAGCGCATCCTAATGCCATACTGTGCTATTGCACCTATTAATTCAAGCGCCTCTATTGCTCTACTGCGCTACAGTAGTTTTTTAGAGTGATTTCAGTAGAGTGATTTTACTTCAACCGTGAAATAGTTACTACTCAAATAGATACTATTAGACACTTATTCTATTGTTTTCTTTTGTTTAGTTTTCACTACTTAGCACTAATTGTTAGATGTTGTTTCACGGGTTAAATAAAATCACTCTAAACCCGTGAAATAGTTATTACACTTTAAGATACAATTAGACACTAATTCCATTCAGTTTTCTTTTTTCTCCTTTTGACTTTTACGCACAAACTGGTAGAGATTGTTTCACGGGTTAAATGAAATCACTCTATTCTTGCGCGTACTATTGCTTTTTGGGGGTATGATAGTTATTAATTCAAGGGCTTGCTATTCCTCCAAGGCCATCCCAATAAAATGTTTCGCTTCCCATCGCCCGACCGAGCCATTTTTTTAGAAATGTAAAAAAAATATCCAGATTCACTAGTCAAAGAGGCAAGTTCTTTAATTTACAAGCACATGATCTTGTTTTATTAACAACAATTGGTATGATGTGTGTCCTTGTCTTTAATTAACATCAATACAAAGTTTTTCAAAGGCTGTTTCGTGCTAGCCTACTGAAACAAAATCTTTCGGTTCTGCATCTTTTGGCTTCTTAAATGAACCCAGAGCACTTAAAGTGGTCTCTTTTTTTTGCCCGACCGACCGACCCACCATCACTGGAGAAGGGGCGATGGGAAACCAAACATTTTATTGGGATGGCCAGCCCAGGGCTTATAACCGGAATTTTACGGTACTCAAGTATCGTAGTATCTATTTTTTAAATGAATTTCCGTAGTTCATAGGGCTTTGCATAAGTCTATTTAAGTTCACTGTTGCGCAAACGAGAGTTAAAGTTACTACATAATGAACCTAGGGCAGTTGTTTATCCAAAAAAACCAAAGACAAGGCAGCCTTTACAAGCGTGACTTTCTTCAATGTGTGTAATTCTTTCCCGTGAAGTGCCTATGGTTGATTATTGCTCAATTCGGAACATTCCCACAATCGGGCGGAAGGGTGAAAACGCGTGGTATGTAGGTACGATGGTGGTCGCCTGGGTCAAGAGAAAAAAAAAAAAACAGGTTGGGTGTGGCGGCACTGCGTGGAGGCAAGCGCGTGAAAGTACGCGCGCGCGCTTCTCACGAGAAAACGACACTTAAAGGCAAAAAAAAAACACCTTGAAGTGTAAAAGAACATGAACCTCTAATTGTTTTAAATTTTATTTGCTGATCAAAGGTATTTTAAACTGCTTTAAAGGCATGATAAAACAGTCTCAAAAAAGTTAAAACCTCTTAAAAATTTACAGGGCTGTAGACAATATTTCGGCGACACCTGCATGATAGTTTTATCTTCGTGAACTTCCAGTTTCTTGTTCTACGCCACATTCCTATGCTGGTTGATGTGAATGGTTGTTATGCACTCCTCAGTACCAGGCCTTTGCATTTCCTTATTAACTGAAGTCAGTGTCAAAGCTGTAATCATGGTCACTTTCATTCATGGCTTCAGTATGACTCGCAGCTGTCATATCAAAGATAAACAATCAGCATGTTACACAAATGACACGACAATGCTGACGTCTGCAGGAATGTAGTCTGCATGTCCAGCGGTACTATTATTCCTAATTACCAAAACGCCCAACAGCCAATCATATTTGGTCTTGTTTCGGTGAAGACCAGAGGTATCGATTCTTGATGTTAACCAAAATAAAAGATCGCAGCCACTGGGAGCGAGACCAGACGGGCCGATTTTATTGCTTAAAAGCGGTGGACATGAATCACGTACCTACAACACGTTCGGTTACGCATTCGTCGCTATCACCGCAAAATATTTGTGTTGCCGCGTTCAATTTCTCCTCAAACAGAGCTACCGTAAAGCTACACCTTAACATCCCCTGACCCCCACCCCGAAAGAAGCGGCCTCAAGTGTAGTTCGACTTTTTGGAAAATAACAGTGAGGAATGAAACTAAAAATGCTCCCGAAAAAAAAAACCATGTTGCTTTTTTCAGTCGAGTTTACTATTTTGTGTTTTTTTTCGGTCGAGTTTACTCCCGTTAAAAAAGAAAGAAAATTTTCGGATGATTGACTCACCTTGTTTTCGCTTTTCTCTTTGTTGCTTCTTAAAAATCTAGTAAATAAAACAAATAAAGAATTATAATCTAATTTCTGTAACAGCGGCATGGATTTACTCGACATGTCACGCATACATTACCTTTTTCCTTTCTTTGTTGGTCTGCATGTTAAACTCATTTACTTCGTCTGCCTTCGATCCAACTGCAGTCTTGTCACGAGATTTCGTGACGTCTTTGGAGTGTGTGACAGATTTTGATTTCTTGATAACAACTGTCATGCCATATTTTTCGGTCTAAGAATATAAAAACAGAACGACTTTTGATAAGGAATTAGTCATACTGTCTATTTTCGTCTCATATAATTAAGAACCTTTTTTAATTAAAAAAACGTCGAGGATGAGAAAGACAAAAAAACACCAAGACATTCCCAAGGCTGATTGTTCTGAGAATTTTATGTTTCTTTTAATTTGTTGTAAAAATGCTAGTCTAACAATATCTACTTGCTGATTCTCCTTCTCGTCACCAAGTTCCTTGACAATCTATTAACACTGTAAGGAGAAAATAGATGTTCATACTTGTTCGTTATCACTGTCTTCCATTGCTTCTTCTTCTTCATCATCATCATCATCACTTTCATCATCGTCATCATCAACATCTTCGTCGTCTTCTTCCTCGTCAGATTCCTTTATTAAAGTTGACTTTATTTAAGATAAACAATAGACTGCACCAATATTCTACCTTATTTTCTTAAGAAAACAACAATCCATTTAAGGAACCTAAATGGCCTAAATATTCAGGTTCTTATACCTGGGTTTTTACTCTAGTTCATACTTGACATGTTAAAGACCCTTTTTGGCACGTATAAGATTGATTTCGTTATTGACATCGTTAGAGATAAAATTTTGTCATGTTGATGTTCTTTTAACTTTTATCACTAAAATGTCTAAACTGGACATCAGTCGCATGGCTTTCTTCACTTTCCTGTAGACTTGATTTTTTTTATAAGTTAAATTTAAGGTAACACTTGATAACAGAGGAGCTACGTCACGCAGATTTCTCAGATTTTGGTTTAAACTGTTCTGAAATTAGTGGTAGGCAACTCAACCCAAGAAAAACATTATCTTTGAACATCTAAAGAAAGAAATGGCCTTAATCTGCAGAGAGAAATCACCCAAAATATCGATTTTTTGAAGACGTGCGGAAACAACTTGAAAGGTTTAGCCTCAAATATTTAAGTTGTAATCCATTTCCACTCTTGCCGTCTCCAGCCAAAGACGCTTGTTAACAGTTTTAGTGCTCAAATGTAGCAACTGTCTATAAAAATAGACCAGTATTTTTAGATTTTCTAATAATAAAATATAATTTTTGGCTGTTCAGATATCTGTTAAGATCCGCGACAAAGGCAATTTAAGTATCAACATACCATTTCTTCTTCCTCAATCTCCGCTGCATCCACAGGACCACCAGCCTCAAGCACCATGGCATCCTCCACTGTGTTCCGCAGACCTACCAACCATACATTGACACACAGTCAAGCGAAAATAACACGAAAACACTCTTAGTGATCTTACTTTGCCGTGCAAGAACATTCATAACAAGAGCTAGTTGGTACAAGAGATGGATCTATTCATTCAAAACCCAAAATCTTTGAAATAAACTTTGTCAAAAACTGAATAAGAGTGACTTGTTTGAAATGAACATGAATGTACAAATTGATCAGTTGGCACACTTACCATGCAGCTCATTGCTTTCATGCTGCTCAAGAGAGCTCTAGAAACAAAGTATCAGTAACGGTATTAGTAATCAGGAATGTCGATGATAAAGTAACTGAATGTACCAACATTCTCATTTCATATAAACACAGAACTTCAATTAGGGTAAATTTAACAAGTCTCATTATAGGCCCCCTCCCCCCTCCGCATGACCCCCCCCCCCACCCTCTGCATATTTTTTCCAGTCCGAAAAGTAACCAGACTAAGGGCAAAATTTAGAAGACAGGGACTGCAGGGCATTTTCCAATTGGGTGCGCTGACTAGTGACTTGAAGTGGGGGCTTTAGAGACTCTTCTTTTAGTAACTTTTTTTTCGGAAATATTGGGGGAGGGCTAAGCCCCTCTCGGCGGTCCCTGCAGGATTAAGTTGGCATAACAGTCCAATTAACAGTGAAATTGGCATAACTGTAAGCTCTAGTAAATAAAAAGAAAATTTACTGGACAAATTGGAGGAAAGTATTATTTCTTTATGTTGGCAGTTATTTGCAGCTTAATGTTATGACTCACCACATCAAACTCCTTGCTCCACTCACTGACAATATCAGCTGATAGATGGGTGGGTAGCCTGTGCTCTTCTGGTGGATGAGTGTAGAATACAATCTTTCCACTGTTAGCAAGAGAAAAAGATATTTTCACTCTTCTGAAACAGAATTTTCACCTTAAGGCTACAAATAAAATCTCCATTCTTCCTCATATGTATTACAAGGGAAATATTTGGCAAACAAAACTGTGAAAATAGGCATGAAAAAATGTAATAAAAGTATACAGTGTGTAGCAGGAGCCATAGTAGAATTATGATAGTGTGCTAAATTTTAAGATCAAATTGTCCATTTGGAGCATTGGCCTGGGTGACTGTGGTGTGTGCTTGGACAAGACACTTCCCTCTCCACCCGTGACTTTAAATGGTACTGGCAAACTGTTAACGACACCTGACATAACATACTAGCCTAGAGGTCCACCAGGCCACAGCTTATCCTAGTTTCCATAGCATGAAGCAATTAGGAGTATTTCTTACTACCCCGGGCTAGCCATTGCAGGGTTACCCCCGAAATTAAATTTGCCGATAGTAATTTATAATACCCTTGGGTGGAGAGAGGCACTGTGGGAGTACAGAGTCTTGCCCAGGAACACAATGCAGTGTGGAGTCCAGCGCACTAACCATTGGGCCAGTGCCATGCCTCCCACACATGACACTCAAGGGTCGCCTTCAAAAGGCAGTTTCCTCACATCCTTCATTCAACAGAAACCATGATAAGCTCCAGAAGTAAGTACACACTTAGTCTTCATTCAGTAAGTAACTTATAACAAACCTGTTCCAATCTTTCAACACCATCTTTCCTGCAGCATTTACATTGGGTATACCACCTTCATTGAAAAATACCAAACTGATGATTATTAACATCTCACCCTTAAACATCATACAGCAAAAAATATCGTAGATGTGCTCCAGGTTTTACCTAGGGGTACGGTCAGGTGCTCCCCCACCCCCACCCCCTCCACAAGGAATAATTAATTAATTTATATTAATTAATTAATTGGTGATTAAAAGTTTACACATTAGCGCGTTAGGGGTTTATCACACGACTGCCCACCAAACCATCACAAAAGTGCATTCTGCACTAAAAAGGTTAAACTACTCTTAATTGTATCAGTGTTACCACAGTTCAAACAACTGGCCCAAGCATTGTACAATTCATTACTAATACTTCTTAAAACTTGCCTTTCTTTAATTTTCCAAGTCTTTTACCAAGATGTGACAGAAACTCGTGTACATTAGCATAGTCAGGAACCAAGTATTTTTCCATAACCTTAGTAACAAAAAGAAACAAAAATGCACATGCTTCAGTTGGATAATGGTCACAACAAAAATAATTTAGTGACTATAATATATTATTAATTTTATGTTCCTACCAGTGTCCTGAAGGTCGCAGATTCGACTCTTTTTGGAAGAACTTGGACACTTTTTTCCGACCAGCTTGTGTCAATAACTAATGACTACCGTATTTGCTCGAATAAGCGCCGCGGCGCTTATTAAATTTTTCGCGCCTCAAGTGCGGCGCTTATTCGAGGGTGGCGCTTATTTAAAATTTCGACGCCACAAAGAATCTAATCTTTTACAGTAATTGAAAATAACGTCTTTTGATGTCAGTATTAATCCCTTGTTTTTCTTGCAAAGATCGTGGTCTTCACAACATTTACAGAACTACGTATTGTAAGAATGTTGCATAGAAAAACTAATGAGCAAGCGGTAAAACAATCACGTTGAGCTGCAACACATCACTTTTGATAAAAAGAAGTGTCCAAGTTTGTTTTAGAGTTGCTTTGTTGTGATGTTTTATGTCAAATGGATTTCCTCAAATAAGCGCCACATCGGGATTGCGGCGCTTATTCGGGGGCGGCGCTTATTAACTTTTTTGTCCCAAATGCGGCGCTTATTCGAGGGCGGCGCTTAATCGGGGGCGGCGCTTATTCGAGTAAATACGGTAGTCTTGTTTTTTTTTTTTTATGAAAAAAAAATAATGCCATGTATGTACAGTTTTAACTTTTTTTTTTCTTTCTCATTCTTATAGCAACTTCTTCACCTGTTGTTTATTACATCTCTTTAGAATAGCTTCTACTGCAGGAACTGGATCATCAATGCTCTCTACCTGTAATGAAATGAAAACAAACCCACTCTCAATCAGAAATAGCATTATAGGCATGTAATGTGTGCAAAGAGTTACGTGTATGTGGCTCTGCACATATTCCACGCAGGCTTATGACACCATTTGATGGCACAGCATTGTACTACACATGCAGCCTGTTGCAAGTTGGCAGAATGGACTTCTGGTCTGTTGAACCTGAGGGTTAATCCTTCAGCATTAATTTTCAGCTAGTAGTAAGTACATGTTTGACAGTCTTGGGTGGAGCAAAAAAAATGTAAATGTAATTTATTTACCCACGTGACATGGAGGAGCTCAGGAGCTCGTTAAGACGTGTATGTGCATCCAAGGTCAAATTGGAATTTGGAGTGTTGGCACTGTGAGAGCAAAGTGACTTGAAAAAGAACACTGTGGTCAGGCTTATGCATCAGTCAATTGAAACCCCGGCCCCCCGACCCCCGGGACTTACCGGGGAATTTAACATTTACCAAGTGTTAAAACCCGGCTTATTTCCCCGCCCTAGGGGCCTAGACGTCTGTTAAAAGCCCCGCATAGCGGGGGCATCCGAAACGACTCTCAGGATCATTCAGGAAAAAAACGGACAAAAATCTTGATTTCGTTGCAGAAGTTGAAAAATATATTTCTTTCATATATTGTCCATATATAGTTATGAGGTCGGAAAGAAACCTGATGTAGTTTGTTTCCGCCAAAAACCTATTAAAAAACTGCTTTTCGTGGTCAGAGACACAAATTTGTTAAATTTAAAACCCGAAATTAGCCATTATGAACACGCCTGCCGGAAGGACCCATGATATCGGGGTGTGATTGCCCTAAAGAACGTATTTCAGCTTTTGTTGACTATCTACTTCAGCCGATAGCACAGCGACAAGCTTCGTGCGACAGACTTTAATAACTTTATTGAGATAATTACACTGCCATACCTAAACAGCCCAAAAAAGCTTTCCTTGTCTCATTTACACTTTATGCGAACCATACCAAGGAAACCCTCCCGTACCTAACAGGTTTTTAAGAGAGATGCTCCAATTCAATGGAAAAGATTATCTTTAAGCGCATCAAACAGCCATGGGCACGACAATCGCCGCAGTTTCTGCTGTCATCTTCACGGCCAAAATAGAAAACGAAATACTCAGACAAGTACCAATAAGTCTATCCTTTGGAAACGACTTATTGACGACGTCTTTTAAACTAATGTGGGGCACAAGAAGAGACAAAATAGAAGAATTTCTGCTAAAGGTAAACAGCTTTTACCCTACGATATAATTCACGGCTGAAATCTCAGAAACAGAAACTACTTTCTTGGAGACGATATTGTACAAAGGTGGCAGATTTCAAGTACAATGAGTCTATTTTTATCGTGTGAACACATTAAATACAAACCCAGGCGTCGCGAAAGGCTTTATCAAGGAAGAAGCGTGGAGACTTTTTAGAACGGATTCCTCAGAACGAACATTTTGAGAAAAGCATTTAGCCCTTTATGTTAAATCCCGGCTGTCGTCCCCGCTTCAGGTGATAGCGTGCTGTTAAATCACCGCTCTACGGCCCCGGTCTACTGACATTTTGTTAAAACCACCGCCCCCCGGGGCCAACGCGCCGTTAAAAGTGCGTTAAATCCCGGCTTTGGACGCGTTAAATCCCTGCTAAGTCCCGGGGGTCGGGGGGCCGGGGTTTCAATTGACTGATGCATTAATCCCAGATCTCTGAATTAACAACATCAAACAACAACAATGTCTTTCTTTTAATTAACAGCTAAAAATATAAACATTTTGCTCTCCACCTCTCTGAGGTTATTATAGAAATAAACTATAGAAATCCAAGGCTTTTCATTTTATGAAAAGACTAGACTTTCCATGTCAATTGCTGTTGACCAATCAGCATGCATGCAGTTTCCTCAGTTTTAGTATTTGTACAGTCATTATAGCGGAGCTCCTAAGCGTAGCACCATAACCATGAAAGAAGGAACACTATCGAAATGCGTTTTCGTGGTCAACATGGATAGCGGCATGGTTCGCGGGCGCGTACGTACGTACGGAGTCGCGCAACATGGCGGCCATAGTTTGATGGTAGAAAGAGTGAAGCAAGAAGGCCGTATATATAAAGGAGGCCTTTAAAATTTAAAGAGGTTTGAAAAGAAAAACAAGAAGCAATGAAACAAAATGTGGCTGAAAATTACGTGTAGAAAGTAATCAACCGCCAAAAAAGTGGACATTAAGAGCCATAATTGATCGATGACTTTCGTGTCTGTCGTGTCTTTCGTATCTGTAAAGCCAGCATCGTACATGAAGGAGCATTCGAAAGCTAAATCGGGTTGATATAATAGACAAACCATTTTATTGCTACGGGGTAATTGACCCTCTGGGATTTGAACTCCCGACCTCTCAAGCCGCAGGCTGACACCTTATCGATTGAGCTAATCCGACAGTCTCTGTATGCACGTTGAATATATCCTATATCAATGTAATAGATATTGTGGAGTCTACTAAACTGCTGTATAACAGGATCGCGAAACTATTTTCTATTGCTAGACAGCAGATAATTTACTGTACTCTAAAGTAATTTTTCGTGCCATAAGTAATGATTTTGCCCCGCTTTAAGATTATTATTTCTGTCGTACTGCTGACATTCAGTTTAACCGTGAGCTATTTAAATTTGTCTTGCACCTATAAACCGCCATAAACATTAGTACTTTGGCCGCTTATTCACTAGAATGAAACATTGTAAGCTCCAGTGAAAATTAAATAAATGGGGAGCTCCGCTTTTAGGCGTGCCTAAATCTATATATTATATTTGATATGTCTTTGTGGTATACCTTGACACAGTTCCGTAATATAACAGCTGAATCAGAGTTGCCGCTGTCCATCACTATACCAGGACTGTCCAAAAGTTTAACATGTTTGTCAAGATGTACCTCCTGCATGCTCCTGGTAATTAAAACAGCACAAGTTAGATCAAGATCTAAATTCCCTTTACAGTATCAATGTACCATCAAGCAAACAGGTGATGAGAATTTATGCATAATCATCAAGTTTGGGATGTTGTTTTGATGTACTGTAACCAAATACTGGGAACTTCAGCAACATTTAAAGACACCTAAGAGTCTACTTTACAAAGGGTACACATATAATTACAGTATATGTTGTTTAACTAGAAGCGGGGATGCTAGTTCATTGCCAAGTTTTCCCCCAGCATTTTGTTCACAGGTACCCATTTTTACACCTGTGTAGACAGCAGAGGTGCTCAAACTAAAGTCAAGCATACAAACCATTAGCCAACTTTACCTCCCATTGTTGTTAGACTTTTGACACACGCAAGGAGAAAGTGTAAATTACAAGATAGTATTGGATGACTGTAGCCAAGTCACCACGGCTTATAATTGAATTATCATGATGTCTATCATGATAATTATCATGATATATTTGCAATTTACAGGTAAAATTATATTAAAAATTAAGGTAAAAAGCTGTTAAAAATATCACTAATTAAAACTATATTTTTTATCCGCGAAATGAACAATCATACATGTAAAATATTTATATTAATTAATTTTCTTATTTGTTCACTTGAAATCAATCTTTACATTGCTTCAGTGTGGACTTACTTTGTGACTCCTGGAGTAGCACCAACTGTGCAGGCTCTACACCTTTTTAAACTGTTTATTATGCTACAAAACAATGTTACAAAAACATTCATGAGAGAAATGAATTTAAGATGATGATGGTTTCATTAATTTTAGAAAGAGCAAATTCCTGCAGCATCTCCTGTGCAAATTTAAATAAATAGAACATAGCAGATAATACTAGATTTCAATTCCAAGTGTGAAATATTATCTATTCCTAACAGTTATTTAAATAATGAACAGAAGTGCAGCTAAATATTTTTACCTGCTTTTGCCAACATTCGGAAAACCTAGAAAATAGACAGACAGGCCCAATTTTCAGTAAGAATGTCAACAAACCAGTGCAATACGGAGATCAGATAATAATATTTCCACCCCACCCCCTCCCTTCCCTTCAACCCTCATCCAGCCCACTTCTTGCATGATTTGTTATAGTAGGCTGCAATTGGTGCTTGCATGTTGTTCATTTGTTTTCTATGCTGTGATTGACGTTTACATGTAGTTGCATGTTTAGAGATCTATGGACTTACCAGTAGTCTAGCTCATTTGCAATGCATTAGTTACATTTAGTTATTATTAAATAAACACAACATTCTTAAGAAAGCACTACTTATTTTAATAAAATTTAACATACCAACTATTCCAACAGTAATAGCTGTCTTGATATCCTTGTTACGACAATAATTGCCAAGGAGTTTAAGCAGTGTGTCTGCTCCTATACAGGCACTGCTTGTTAACAGGTCTCCTGATGCTAACGATGCAGAAATTTTGCTTTGATGCTGGAAAATAATAAACAATTTCCAATTGTTTCATAAGATGCCCTATAACTTACAGTGATTCAAATTCAAACTGCATATAGTGTAGTACATGATCATTTAAAATTCATCAAATATTTTTTCACAGACATATTGGTCTAAAGTCATCAACACAGGCAAGCATTCTCCAGTTTTCAAACTTTGAGTTTTACATCCCCACATTTAGTCATCTGAAGTAAATTGTTAAGTTGAATAGAAATGAACAATTTGAACAGATTAGCAATGTTATTGAGGGCTTATCAAATCAAACCAGAGCTTATCCCGGTTTCTGTAGCATTAAGCGGCTAGAAGTATTGTTACTCCCCCTGGATGGGATGCTAGTCCATCACAGAATTTTCCCCCAGCAGTAAATTCACTGGTACCCATTTATACACCTGGGTGAAGAGAGGCACTATGAGAGTATTGCCTTGCCTAAGAAAACAATGCAGTGCCCCGGCCATGGCTCCAACCTGGACCGCCTGATCTGTAGTCCAGGGCACTAACCATTAGGCCACCTGGCTTCTCAAATGTGTCTGGATTATACATCACACCCAGCTGGTAAAAGACCCAGGCATGTGAAAAGATCCAGACTTTATTATTCCTCAAATGAATGGTCACCACAAGTATTGATAAACTTGTAGTGGGTAGCTTATGAGGACTTGAAAAATAAATACTGACAAATAAAAATGACATCACTGCAACACAGACTTGGACACAACGCATTAGCGGTTTTACTTGTGTGTCAAACTTAAGTAATGGCATCCTTGGCAATGTTATATTGTTTGTCATTTTAACCATTGACAGCAGCTGACAAACAAACTGTTTAGCATGGTTTTGATGACCAATCTACAAAGATGTAAGATTTTGATCGTTTAACTTGCTGAGTACGTGGCAAATCTCTCTCCATCTCTGTCTCTTACAATGCATTGTTTAGGTTAAAATTCTATTATTAAATAAAAAATAATTTGCTTACCAAATTCTGTTTTTGGCTCTGTGTAGAGGCCTTAAAAGCTATCGTTGGAAATTCATTACGTAGATATTTTAACCATTGATCCACAATTTCCCTTGGAACAAGATCTGAAATAATTTTAATTGATTAGCATTCAGTTATAAATTTCTAATCAATCAACCGAAAGTTTTGGTAATAATTATTATATAATATTTAAGAACCCACCTATTTTATTCAAAATTAGAACTAGTTTTTTGTTGACTCCTGAAGATAACACAGACTCTTCAACCTGTGAACAAATATTGAAACAAACAAAAAATCAGTGATTTATCTTTTAGTTGTTTTGTCCCACACTTGTGACAACAGATAAAAACATTATCAGACTTTGTTTTCGAATGCCAATGAAAAGTTTGTAGTTTTAATATGTTCTCACCTGTGGACATCTACAGCCAAGAGGATCACGAGCATCTAACACTTCCAGGACAATATCTGCAGCATCCACAACCTGACGAAAAACCAGCAATATGGTGATTAATCTCACTGAAATTATTTCTTTTCTCATTGGCTGAGAGTATAAAAGTGCAATATAGACTTAATTAATTTAATATATTAGTTGTCAAAATCAACAGGATACCCTAAAGTTTTTCTTCCATAAAAATCTGAAAATAACAACAAGATTACCTTTAAATTGCCTCATTGTACTAAATCCAGTTGGTACTATTGGCAAAATAAAACAGTAAGGAGTACACAATATAAATCACTTCACAAACAACATTTACCTTCTTGAATTCTTTATAATATGCCTTCAGGGATCCCTCTGTGAACAAGATACATGTAGGGAGTTGGTAAAATCCATAGACCAAGTCATACAGGTTAAAGATGACTTACTGCATAAAATATTACCGGTATGTACTAAAGCAAACTTCACTCACCTAATTTTCCCCCAGAGTAAACATCTGACTGAGAACTTTCCTTTATAGCTTCCTAAAAGACAGAAGGTTACCAATTTAAATACTGTGAAGTTTCATTCACTCAAAGATAACGGAAAACTACTAACTCAAGAAAACAAGGACCTACCTGCAGAGGGTTAAACAAACACTTACTACAGTGATCTCATAAGCTGGTATAATTTTTGGGAAAGTATTAGCTTACAGAAGTTGATTACTTACGAGAGGTGTTGTACAATGATGTCCGACTGTATTTAAAGTACTGTTCATGTACCTTTCTGTCAAACTCCTTTCCTCTCTTTACTGCATCCTTTTGTAAACTCTCCAGGTTCCTTTTCTTGTTCACTTCCTTTAATCTGCTCTGCTTTCTTCGCTCATTTGCCTCTTCTTGCTGTAAATGAATTGATTGCAATGCAATGAATTATATTAAGCAGTGCATGTACTTTTACACCATGATCAACAATGCACAGTCCATAGCTTACACCCTTATGCACCCCATGCAACTCAACATGAAGTCCTCTGTTCCCTTATACAGATATGAATAACCTGTTCCTCCTTAAATATTAACAGAATTGTGTATGAGTAAATGTATATACTTACCCTTCTTTTCTTTTCCTCTGCCTGATTTAGTATTTCCTCTTTGAAAGGAAACAGATTAGGAACTCCAGGATCTTTCTTCTGTCCTGATATTAATTAACAAGATGCAGTTGGTATTCATGAAGAAAATAACAGAAACATAAATTTGATTTTTAAATCCAGACACTCATAAGCCCAAGTGCCTTACTCTGGTTTTTGCTGCATAATTTAAGTAGCTAGGAGTGTAATAGCGGCTTCTCCCTTTGGTAATTGCTAGTTCTTTGCAGATTATTCCCCAGCATTATGTCTGGTTCCCCCTGCCACCCCCCCCCCCCAAAAAAAAAAAAAAACCTTTGTACCCATTTATTGTAGGAAATTAACAATGCATGTTATTATAAACATGAATTTTAAAAATTTGCATTATTTTGATGCACCTTAATTTACTTCATTGTTAATTTAAATCAAACTATTTTACAGCATCGTCATTATTTCTAGCAAAGTTACATGTAATCTGCCTCTCTGTCAGAGTCAGTGGACATATCATCATTCACTATTGATTTTAAAATGTTTTGAGTTTTGTCACCATGTAATGTGTTTTATCTAATGAGAGCATACAGAAATTAATTTGGGTTGGATATTCACTCGACAAACTTTTTACAGGGTGACCCTATTTGGCAGAATGAATAAATGGTGGAATGGCAAAATGACAGAAATGGCACTAGATTGATTGCGGTAAGCTTCACCTTATAGACCTGTCAACTCTCATGCATTATGCGAGAGTCTCACGCTTAGTGATCCAAAATGTGGATCTCACGCATACAGGCCAATTTCTCACGCCTGACTGACAAATTTTGATTTCTTACTCTTAAAACCCTTTAAATGCAATTTCAATTCAAATTTTGGCATAAAGTAATCTGGAAAATGAGCACTGCTATTCGTGTTTGAGTCAATTTCACTCACTTTGGCAACGTTTGATCATTGACAGAACATCTTTGTTACTCTTCAGTAATGCTCAGAAGTTGCCGGAACATCTTCCGAAATCTCTGGAAATAGTCGGAACATTTTCGGAAAATGTAGAGAACAATCTCACGCTTTTGACTTAGGAAGAGTTGGCAGGTATAAACTCGGTTTGCTTCACCTTGGTTTGTTTGTGGTTAGCTTTTATTTGTTGGTTAGTGCTGTACTATATGCTTCCTTAATCAACAAATAAAAGCTAACAAACAAGCAACCAGGGTGAAAATAGTGTCATTCCGTCATTTTGCCATTCAGTCGAATAGGGGCACCCCTTATACAGTGTAACAACTACAGCAACAAAATTATATTAAGCTTCAGAGAATGAATTCTTGTTTCTACATAACAAATTCATACTTTTTGATTGTCCAGTAAGCTTAGCCTCCTTTCGTTGTTTTCGAAGATGTTCCCTAACCTGCAAAGAAAGATAGGTTGCAAATATATTTCATGGGTGCTCTGCTTTCACTCATGATCACTAAACACAACATTCCTTCATCAACGTTCAATCACCGTAACTTTGTTTTTGTCGAATTTCTTTCAGTATCATAGGATAGCAGTATATCTCATCGATCCAAACTGTCGTCGTTCGTGTTCAATTGACTCTTTACCCAACTTCAAGGGGATGTTTAATATAGTAAGCTTATAAATGTATACGTAGCTAACTCGTTCGTGTAGGTGTACAAACCTTTCGCTGTATTTTGTATCGCTTGTGAGCCGTCATCCTCTTACTCTGTTTTTCTGTATAAAAAATACTTTATATCAGCACCTCAAAATACACTGACAGAAAGAGAGACAACCAATTATTGCCAAGATAATCCAGAACTTACTTGGTCGAACCATAGTTATATTTGTGTTCTCTTTGCTCCACGTGAAAATGTTACAACAATATGGCGGCCGACTAGCTCCCAGGCTTCCAGCGACAACCACAGGCGAGGCTCGTTCCCAACTTTAGCGGTCCCAAAGATGCTCGGCAACTTTTGGGCAACTTTTCATCTTTTGAGCAACTTTTGGCAATTTTTAGCAACATTTCTAGACTGAAGATTTCCGAAGATTGTTCAAAGGTCATACAAACGTTTTCGAGCATTTTTTGAACTTTTCGAAGATTTCCGAGATAGTTCAGAAGATGTTTCAACCCTGGTTTCAACTTTCGGATCGTTCAGGATTAAAAACTCGTCACCAAACGCGACTTCAACAAAATTTTCACGATTATTCTTTGTAAAAGAAGTCATTGTAATTCAACACATTTTGGCCTTAAAATGTCATTTAGATATTTCTGTTGCAGTTGAATTGCATGAAAATGCTTAAAAATCTTTTTCAAAGGGATGTTATATCTGGATAATTTTCGTCTTCAAAAACAACCTTTTGGAGCTCTTTTCAAACAACGTTTTGGACTTTGGATCAACTTTTGAGCAACTTTTTAAGAATTTTGAGCCTGGATCTTGAGCAACTTTTGGGAAAATTTCGAGAATCTTTGGGACAGCTCTACTTTCGTGTCGTTGACCATTTGTGCGTTCGAATTTTTCTAACGAGATTGAACTGTTGATGAAGTTTTAATCTCTCCGTAAAACATCATGTGCTAGGTAGATATCTAGATAACTAATTTCATGTTTAGACGACGTCATGCACGGAGCAAAACGCTAAGGCCGTATTTTTCTCTTTTGCCCCTTTGTATGTGTGTAAATCTGCAAATACAGTTTCAGACCCATGGATCAAGCTTCATACGGCTGTAGTGTGTTTTGGCGCAAAAAATGACCAGTTTGGCAGGTTTTCTGTTTCACCTGGTAGCAGTCTGCTGGCAATAACCAGATGAAACAACAACTTCAACCATGTCAATGAGATGTAAGTACTTTGGTGCATAATTTTGTCTAATAAATACTCGTAGTCCTGACGGATTCCGTCTAAAACTTGTTCTTCTGCACATTTATGACTCGTGCGACCCCAGAAAAGTTAACCATTGGTCTTCTGTAGTCAAGTACCTGAACTGGGCCCACTTCCGCTTTATATAGGGACTGACCCCAGGTGGGAGAAGAGAAGATAACTTCCATGCGCATGCTTAAGACGAACCAATCAAAAATGACGGGAAAATTCGTGTGCCAAGGAAAAAAAAATTGCCTGCTCAAATGACAAATTAAGTATCGTTAACTTGAACATGTAATTAATCTTCTACACTTGGGTTCAACCCCTATATAGGCTGCGAAGGGAAAAGGTCAGGGACTGGACTAGTCTTACTGGGGCTGTCACAGCAGCCCCATAGCCGCTTAAAGAATCACGTTGATGTTACCATAACAATCATTGCCGATTGCATCCTTCTGCTTTCAAGCCAATTCATAACAGATAATAAGGCCCAAAAATGGTCCAAGATTCCTGTGGTATGGTGAAGATTATGTAAATAATGAAAGCGACAACATAGCAAAATCTTGCCGTCATGTTTGCTCGCTTCATGTAAACTGTATCAAATCGGAAAAGGTCGTCCGATTTCGTTAATCGCTCGTGTGATTACAGACCGAATTGGACTATCTAGATTTATTCTGTTTTGTTTTCGAGAAAAAAAAAAACAATGACACATCATTAATTTTAAAAATTCATTTATTAATAAAAATACATTTTAATAAAAATATCTTTCCATGACAAAGGAATGCAACAATTTTTTTGTCCACATTTACATTAAAGGACGAATAAGCCACGAAGCATTTGTTACAAAAAAAATACACGTCCACGGAGCAATGAAGTGTCATCACAAAGTAAGTAAAACTCATTTAGCGACGAAATCTGGAACAGAAAGAAAACAAACACCAGTAAATAAATCGCTTGACATCTGTATACGTTAGATATGTACGTTTGTGTCTTGCGTGTCTAGAGTGTTACAGTCACGCGAACTCACCCTCACCTGCGTAGTGACAATAGTGGATGGATACTCTTTCCTAGATAGAATGCTAGTCTGTCGTAGGCTACCCCCACCCCTCCCCCCTTACCCACCCAGAGTTTGTTAGTTTTCCCCCTCATAGCTCGCGGGTACTGATATATTCTCAAGGGTGAAAGGGAGAGGGTGAAGTGTCCTGCCCGCAAACACGGAATCTTCGATCCGGAATTCAACGCGGTAATTATAAGGTCACCACGTCTAGCTACGTCTACTAAGCTTTGGCACGGACTATGTTGTATTTGAGAGGAGGGTTGGGCAAATACCAAAAATAAAGGGAAATATGAATTGGCGCAACTTCACTCCATTCTAGGCTTTGCAGCACTTCAGAACTATTCACAGCTCCTCAACTGGACAAGATATTCGTCCAGAATGCCGAGTCAAACTTCTTTTAACAGAAAAATAATTCACTTTCACCTCCAAGGTTCGAGTCGCTCGATCGTCGGTCGTCAAACCATTCGGTTAGTTCGATGAAGCGAAATAAAACCACACTTCTTGACTCCTTCCAGTGCTGGACTTCAGTTAAACCATCGACTTAGTTATTTCTCATAATTACGTTAACTTTGGGGCCTGTTTTCTTTGTTTGTTTGGCCAAACAACGGTGAATTTTTAGCCTTGAAGCAAATGTTGAACAGTTGATTTATTTCTGTTCATCGACTCCCGTACTATGATTGGTTGATTACTGTTCATGACGTAAAACCGCGAGGTGAAGAGAATCTACGTTTTGATGTTAAATAAAGCGCTAAATATTACTTTGATGTGCGTTATTTTCTTTGTGCTGTTTTCTAAAAGAAATAGAAAACATGTTTTCCGTGTTTCTATCGAGTTATAGAAACACTCGTGAAAGTTTGGGAGAACTCGAAAAAGCTGTGGAAACACTCGTCTATCGACTCGTGTTCCCACAGCATTTCTCGTTCTCCCAAACTTCCACTCGTGTTTCTATACCTCGATAGAAACACGGAACATGTTTTCTATTTCTTAAATAAAGCAGAATTATGGAAAACTTCAAGCAGAAATAAAAAAGGGGAGAGAAACGAAGCAATGAAATATTTTTGAGGTTATTTAAATAGATGAAAATAATATAAAGCTCCTTGATAAACGTTGACCGATAATTCTAAACAGTAACGTTTTAATCGCCACGGAGTTTAATCACTATTATACCTTTAAACGAAAGAAAACTATAAATAAAAGCAAGAAAATTAAATCTCACCTGTACAATTTCAATAATCTCTTTCCTCTCTCTTTCTTCCTGTGCTTGTCACAGTAGTAGCATTGACATACAGTAACATCAGAATTAACATCAGGGATGGAGATATTGAAGAAACTTGCAACTTGCTGCAAGCTTGGTAAAGACACACCCGGCTTACTTCCGTTAGCTTTTTTCATCTTAGCATCCTCCTGAAGAAGCTGGTTTTAAAGACACAAAAGTGTTCCTGAATTAGCGAAGCAATTGTAATTGCTACTAAGCAAAATATATTTCTAAACGTACGTGCGTTTGATACATGTGTACTGCGGCAAACGTCTACAATGAAACAAGAAGGTCTAAAGCGAGCTGTGAAGAAAACTCTTATACAGTACAGTCTTAAGAATTCTTTCAAACTCACAGTGAAGCCTACATCACGCTTTAAAACTAGCCTGCGTTGCAGACGAACTATAAAACCCCTACCCGTGACACGTCCCTGCAGCGGGCTATTTAAAACCTGCCATCAGGATAAGTTTCCCCGCGCTCGTATTTGCTCTTTACCACTTTTTCTTTCGCGCAACACACTTATAAAAAGACACTTGATAGGCACTAGGCAACTTATAGACAAAGAAAATGGGATGGCAGGTCCCGGGGGCAGAGACATAGCTTGGTGGCGTTCTTGTTCCTGTTAACAGTTTGGTGCAAGCACGCATCTTTTTTCAAGTTCGTTGTCTTTTTTTTTTTTTTTAAAACAGTTTTACGGCTGACAAACCTGGTGCTCTCGAACTCCTGATCAAATTGCATATTGAGATTTGGAAATCCTGGTTTTTTTGTAGAGGGAGAAAAAACGGAGAAGAACGATAACCAACAACAAATTCTACCCAGTATAATTTTGACGCCTTGTCCGGGATTTCGACTTGGGCCATATTGGTTGGGGGTAAACCGTCTCACCTCTTCGCCATTTCTGCATTTCAAATTAAACCCTTGTTTGGTTGATTTCACTTCACAAACCTCAGTAAGATATAATAGCTTATTCTCCTACATTCCAAATTAAGCCCTTGTTTGGTTGATTTTGGACGATGAAATGTTGAATACAGTGAATACACATTCACTTACTACAGACTACAGTGCTTTTCAGTATACAACTGTATTTTCAATACCCACCTTCCATTTTTGGTAATCCTTGTGGTTCATGTACTTTGTCTTTGTTTCAGAGTTACTAGTTGAAGCGCCTCTTCCAAAAGGTTTGTTGATTTGTCTTCACGTCGAAGCTTACGTCTGGCCTTAGTCCTCACGGCAGCCCTTGGATGCGCGTGGCCTGGGAAAATGATTTCCTTTGCAAAAGTTATTTCTTGTGCTAGAGTACGCTGGGGTCGAAGAGCAGGACGGACTGGGTACGATAATGTCTGTTGGATCACTTGACGACAAAGGAATGATCGTTTGTCGCGCTCTTTGTCCGCATTCTCGTTCATAATCATTGACTGTTAGAGGAAAAAGGCAAAAATATAGATCGAGTTATATTTCAGTCTCAAGAACAATCAACATTCATTTTCTCTTTACTTTGTCAGTGCATTGTGAAGAAGATGTGTATGGAAAGTAGAAATAATCATCAACTAGAGCAAACTCTGGGTAAAGACAATAATGAAATTTGAGAAAATGCGAATATGCAGTCATTATTTTTTAAGAACGAGGTGTTTTGTCTTACAACGAAAAGTACACGAATAGTTTTTCGACAAATTATTTCCTACTTATAACGAAACGGAAGGAAATGCAACAATTACATATTTAATTTGCAATAAAAATGTTTTTTTTTCCCAGTAACCCTCCCTACAAAGCTCATGCTAGACTTTCTAAAAGTCGTTCGCTTCTCGTTTCCGGTTTGGTGAGCTCGACTAGTAAGCAAGTTTAAGCTCATGCATGTAGGGACATTTCTTGCTCCACCCTCCCCCTCCAATTCTGACCGTTATTCCAGGTGTATTTAGTACAATAGCCTATCCTCTACCTTTGCACGCAAAATGCTCTCAGCCAGGGAGTACTTCGTCTCTTGCGTTTGGTGTTTGATCACATTCCTCTTTCCTTTGTTTTTGTCTTCAATACGTTTCTTTTCGCCCAGAATCCGTGAAATGGCCGTGTTCAGGTCACGTTTGAATCCAGTTGACTCCTGCTCTGATATCAGGTGTTTGATAAAGCGACGGTTCTCCAAAGCCTTTCTTCCACCAATCAGCGACTTTCCTGAATATAATGAAACATTTAAATCACATGAAACGTTCAATACACGTGTTTGCAAGTTTGTATCCAAACGAGCATTTGCTTAAGAGCAAAATCAAAACAGCTAAGCCAGAATTTGAGAAAGATTCTGCTGTCACGAGCGTGGAACAAGGAAGGACTCTGAGTCCTCTAAAAACAGAAAATTCCATCTTTTTCGTTTCATTCACCAAGCTTAAAAATCTTGCCATTTTTTCAAGGCCACAAGTTGTCTCGTTTTTCGTCTCCTGTTCATTGCGTATTATTTACTTTTAGCTTTACGACAGACGATTACTAAAAAAATGAAATGTTATTTTGCAAGGCCATCACCATGAGCTGTCCGCAGCAATTTTGTACAATATTACCCGGGATATTACCTAAGATGGCAATGGAAAGTCGAAATCCTAATGGGTTTGCAAATAATTACGTGTTTGTTTGTTTCTTCGTTTTTCAAAGTTACCTAACGTCCTTGGTAATAAAGTTTTTTATCCATTGCATTTGTGCTAAAATTATTTAGCACAAATGAAAAATTATTATCCGTTTACTAAAATAATAAGCCCACCACACATTCTTGGAATCTATTTTCCTTACCCTTGCCGCAGGTCTGTTGATGCTGTTGGTGGTGGTATTGTTGGAAGAGTCAAAGGTGTTTCATCTGTGGAAGAGATGTACAGTTATAATTGGCTTAGTTTTTATTACCGCTCCAGAACTTCCATCCTTATGGAATTCGAAGACCTCTTTCATACAGTTAGTTCACAATCGAATAGCAGTTGATACAGTAAAAGTAAATAAACCTTCAATAGCTTGTGTTTTGTTGTCAGCTAGGAGTTTCACTTGCCCGCCGACTCAGCACAACAGTTTCTTTGGAAACTAGTAACTTTTTTATTTTAAAAGACATTGTGTTTCTTCAAATTACAAGATTGGTCATGTGATTTTAACTATCGAACTGATAATTACAAATAGAGGAAACGGGTGATTGTAACCCTCTGCCCCCCCCCCGAGATACTTAATTTGTTTTCTGCTAACATTTTTATTTGATTAACTATCTGTTCGTGTGAGTCACTGGTACATGATCGCTACCGTGCGTGATTAAACATATTAGACTTCGACACATTTATTAATTTATGGCTTTTAAATAATTTTGGATCAGTTTAAATTAAGTATGACATTGCAGTTCCATGACTTCTTTGGTATCGCATGACGACATAGTATATTTTAATGACTATATTCTACAAAATCTCAGGGAAAAAACGGGTTTAAATTTTCACCGCCCACTTCACAAGGCAGCTACACTGTATGTACACAAGGTTCCCGTTTGAACATGAAATTTTTTCCGCGTACAATTTTAACATACACAAACATTTTGACTAAACAAGTAGCGACTTACCATCATTGTACTTGTCATTCACAGCCAGAGGTCCTTCATTCTCGTCATCACTTGACATGATATCAATGATAGCATCATCTGTTATCGCATTATTTATTACCAGTTTCTCGCTCGTGTAAATCAGTTCTCCAGAAGAAGCCTCAGATTCAGACTGCATCAAAGATTTGTCTTCACCAACAGCATGCTCAATGCTTATCGCCACTTCTGCTCTGCTTGTTTCTTTGTCGACATAGTTCACCGTGCTCAGGTCCTCACCTTGTGATTTTTCACTTGTGTAGATAATTTCATTCTCATCATCATCGTCCATATTTATCACGACTTCATTCCGTGCTGCCACAGGCGTCTTACAGGACTCTGTTGAGGAACTGGTACTATCGGTTGCCATGGACAAGGTACGTGTCAATTCATCGGAAGCAGTAGGCAGTAAAGACAAGCTAGAGGATTCCTTGGATGTAGACGGGTGTGGTGAAATTGATGACTCAGGGATGGTAAGTTCGAATGATGCAGATGGAACAAGCTTCGACTGGGTTGTTAGCGGCAGAGAACTGGGAACAGTATTCTCTGTCAGGTCGCGGGGTGGAGTTGATGAACGTGTTGAGGACATTGGAATTTCATTAACCGTCCAAACCTCTGTACTAGGTGTGTCATCAAGTGTAGGAGCAGTCATCAACGGGGTAGATTTTGGCGTGTCGGTCATTGTCCATATTTTCTGTTCTTGTGTTGCATGGTCAGTTGATTGATAAGATGCCGGAGCTGATTTTTGTTTTCTTGGAGATGAGTTTGGTGTTGATTTAGGACTGGTGCCTTTGGATGATTTTGTGTTACGTTCCATAGCCGTCCTGTCAAAAAGTACTTCCTCTTCACTCAGCTCCTCACTCAAGTAACCAGTTGAAGGGATACTTAATCTCAACTCACGGCCGTAACGTCGTCGCCATTGCTTCTTATAAATTTTCCTGCAGAGGAAATTTGTAGAAATAAAAAAATAGCTATCCATAGACCGAGTTTTAGCTATATAAGGTAGTCGAAATACCTGTTTTGACTGAATTTTATTGAGAACGGGATTAAACGATTTCATCAAGTTAAAAATGATCATTTCAAGTACTTTCTGAATGTAAATATCAGTTACTTAAAATTCTAGCTATACTTTCAAGTGAGGAAATTCAAATTAAAAACTGATAGTAATTAACAAAAAAAATATCGTTATATGAGAAATTTGGTTTATAATCTTCATTTGTAAGCAAAAATATGCCAACCCCAAAAACTAGAAATTGCCCACCAGTAAAAACTACTGTCAAATAGGATCATCCGAATCATTCAAATAATTTTAATTTATTTCCATTTTTTGGACGTTGGTTTAAGAAAATTGGCAAATTTCTATTTAAAACATCATTTTTTTAAAAATGTACACAGGTCTCATTCCAAAGAAACGTTAGCCTCTGTTATTATAGAAATGTAATTGACAGTATTTTGATTTCCGATAAATGGGGATTACTTCAGGAAAATGTGTTGTAAATAATTTTAATCATTATGATGAATTAAATGCTTTTCCTGGATGCTTAACGATTTGAGCCGATCACGCGGAGACGATTTTAAATATTGCATTTTACTTAGCAAAGAGCATGGATAGTAAAAGGATTAAGACTTCTTCGGCTAGGAAAGTCGATTAAATATCGTCGTCGGTACCCAGACAGTGGCACCGAACTGTTTAATTTTCTGCCAAGATGTAAATTTAAACAGCGAAACTATATTCCTCCTCTGTGTGCAGATTAAAATGTTAATTCTCATAAGGATTGCCATTATTGGTTTTTATGTTACTTTGAGAATTTAGCACTGCATCAAGACACAAAATTTGGTGATCTTAATCACCTTTTGTAAACAGTCTCTATGGGAATATATTCATGCCCGGATTCATGATCAGCTGATATAGTTATAGAAAAACATGATCAGAACTTACCACAGACGTGGAACACCAGTGAAAATAAACAATAACATCAATATTCCTGCCAAGATTCCTGCAACAGTTGATGCCGGTGAATGTGAGTCCGCTGGGTCTTCAGTCCTGGAATCAGATTTCTTCTTCTTCTTCTTGGAATGTTTGCCTTTTTTACTCTCGTCTATCTTTGCGTGTTCGTAAGCTGCATTCCAACGATAACCTGAAGATGTCTTCATTCCAGGATAAACAGCCATCTTGTGTTGTGGTATCGCTGATGTGCCGCCATGTCGTGTTGACCCTTCGTGTCCAGTCACCTTTGGTTCGCCATGTGGTAAAGAATCGTCCTTATGATCATTACTGTGTGAAGATTTCTCTTCATCTTCGTTAGCACTACCGTCTTCTTTTAAAATCCAATCTGATTCTGCATCAGCCGTATCGACTGATGGAATAACCGTTTCCTCAGTTGGTAGAATCGTCAACTTGAGTGGAACGCTGATTTTCATCTTGTATGGTTCGCCTGTGCCAGATGATGGTGGGGTTTTAAGGAAAGCAAATGTGTCCTCCCCTTTGCCATCTTGCAATTGAAAAGAAGCAGTCTGAAGCATTCTAGCACCATGTAAGGAAGCTAACACTTTCAGTTTGCGCATTCTGGCTGATCTTCTAATGGCGAACTTTCGCATAATTGGGACTTTTTCAATCTTGTCATATATAACATTTGTATTCAATTTTGTGGTCAATTTTGTGGGCTTTAAGCCATTTTTTGACGCCGGGGAAATTCTGCCGTCCAGTGCGCCGATTCGTTCATCATTAGATAAGAATGAATCTGTGATTGGTGCTGTTTGGACGGGAAAGTTGAGCTGTCTGGAGCGAAGCGGTACATCAGCAGGTCTTGCTGAAGGATTCTTGAATCCCGCGGTCACTTCGCTGTGAAACTCGGTAAAAAGATGATTGGATTCTTCTGCAAATTCAAAGAAGAAGTTACAGCTGTTGGTTAGATGCAGCTACGAAGTAAAGAGGAATTAATTAAAACAGCCATTAAGGAGACGGGAATAGATTGTAGAAACGAATAACTGTCCTAGGAACGTTAACCTATTGGCTGGTGTTGAAGTGAGGCATTTCCCTGGAGACGGCGAGAAAATATTCAACAACAAAAATAAATCGCATCCCCGGCAACAATAAAATGGTACTTACTTTCAGAAAAAAGAACAACAAATTTTCCCGAACAACTTATCGAATGAGACAGACTGAATAAGAGTACAGCAAAACGCGAGAAATGTTTTTATGATCCACCATTTCATGCATCTGTTGACCATGAAGAGTTCAATTACGCTTCTACATTACTTGCAGAGTAACTTAACTTGAATTATTTTTTATGAGTGAATATTGAACTCTTACCTCTTTACTACGAAAAAAAGTCGTATTTAGCGGCCAAGGTGAATAGCTACAAAGCTTTCAAAGACGCCAAGATCTAGAGTTTCGCTAACGATAAACCGAACCTGCGTTTGGCGATAAAAGTGATCCACAACAATTTGTACGCAAAAAATGCTTTGTTTTCCTTTGCTACTTCGATTAAAGTGCATACTGAACACTAAATTTTCAACAATTGCTTTAAAACTACGTGCCAATTTTCATTCATATTTTTCTTACGAAAGAAAGCAGTTGAAAAGTCAAACAAACCATTTCGATTGAAATTTCGTCAATTCATTTCAAACCAGTGGCAGACGATGGCGCGCTTAGCCAATCACGAGCAAGAAGTTTTCCCGCGTTCGGGAAAGGAAACCAATCACCCGCGTTTCGGAGCCATTTTTCTCTTGTTTCGCATGTTTACCTTTTCGCGGCTCTATTCAGTAAGTATTGCACTGAGCAGGAAACTAATCTACTAATCTTTTTCTTAATTAAAACGTTTTGACTAGTTCAGATTTACTTTGCGTTTTTTAAATTTCTGGGGCCTATTAAAGCCGTGTTTAAATTATATATCTGTAAAGACGAGTTAAGTAGATGTCTCTTACCTTTGCAAACTGCGTTTGATACCAGGAAAAAAAGAAAGATCAATATAAAAACTTTTTTCTTCTCCATTTTTAGCGTTGTGCCATCACACTCGTATAACCCAACGCATTTTCGTAGAAGTGTGTAACAATTGACCTCACAAACGCACATTGACGTCAGGAACGAGCGCTTTGGCGCGCGCTATAAACAATAACGCAAGTAAGGGGGGGGCGACGTGTTTATACTGCCTGCTAATAGCTCCCAACGTTTCAGTGAAAACCATAATCCTATTCCTACATCATTTCATTTCACCACGGTTCCGAAACTGGTGATATCTGTTGCGGTGACGTGATACAAAACGGGCCGCTATCCGAAGACATGCAGATTATTTGGCCAATAATTCGTTTCACTTTATTTCAGTACTTGAAGAATCCTTTAACTGAACACATTCCTCCGGAGTACCTGACCATCACAACAATAAAGATAAACCAAGTTTTTAGCGCAAAACCATTTGGGAAATTTCTTCGAGGTATTTTAAAATCCACTTAGAAATAAATTTGTACCGTGTTCTAAAACTGATATAGTTTGGAAAGGAACGTGAGAAGACTTCCCAATCCCCTCCACAAAAATGTTCCGTTTGATCGATCACTCTTTCCTTCGGATAATATATATAACGAACAATCTTTCTTATATGAGAGTAACGCCTACAAGGTAAGAAACGCATTGCAAAGTCAAGTGAAAAACGAATTAAGGCGCTTTCCACTAGCCAGAACTGGCCCAGCCGGTCCGGTGGTTTTGAATGTGAAACGGGCCTTTTTCACGAGATTTTTTTAACAAATTCGACAGTGTACAATATTTATTCATTGACTGATTTGACGGTACAAATCTGACAAACGGCATTCTGTTCTCGAATATACCGGTCTGGTCGGCCAGTCCTGTCTAATGGTAAGAGCCCTTAGTTATATCGGATCTCCACTCTTCAAACATTTCCGGTCCAAATTCAAACATGAACCACTTCTCTTCCTCTCACTCTTTATTTTATTGAACCTCCAGTCAGAGTTTTTACCATTCAATGACAATCCAATTGTAAGAAAACCTAACTACATAACACACCAAAAAAATTAATCAAATATTGTAGCCTTGATCCCGTTGTAATAACTTACACACTACGAGGATCATTTCATTCATTTCAAACTTTGAACAAGTATAAATTTCTTTCATTAATATATTAAGGAAATATTTCACCCAATAACCTATGATGCCCGCTCTCTGCTCCTTTAAAGGCAATGCTGTCGGCAAATTGCTCAAAAATGTTATAAATGGTGTAACTAAAAAGATAGAAAATCCAAGATTTACAAAAACTTTGAAAGTAATAAGAGCCAAGCTTATTGTCCATTTCCATTAATTATCGTCACTTTCCGATAGGTTTTGTAATTTGTCAAATACTGAAAATTAAGTTATAAAAAAGAGTTGCTTAAAAAAAACTCGGTATGTTGTGGGGGTTCTCGAAATATTGCTCAGAATCTATTATAGTGTCCCGGAGAATCTCGGTTAATAGGTAACCGCTCCTTCATGGGCACTGGAAACTACTTTGGAGTACTTCTGAAGTAATCCCGTCAGCCTCTTGGGTGGTGGCTGCCATCGTGACTTCCTCTCACTTAACACTTCATCTGTAAGCTCCTGAGAAATTAATCGATGGAAGTTTTCGTCAGAGAGAGACACCATCCACAGTCGTCAGTCCCTAGCTTGCGAGCAGGCTCTCTTTGCGGGCAAAATGCGAGCGGCGAAGCGAGCCCGCGATGCTCCAAAGAGAAACTTCTCGCAGGCTATCAGTCTCAAGCATCAGTCCCAAGCGAACGTAAAGACCCTCGCTACTTTCAGATTTAGCAGCCTTAAATTTCTTACCGTAGGTTTCGGACGATCGCTGCTTTAGGGGAGTCACTACTTCTGAGGGAACTAAAATGCGTGCAGTATATAGAATATCCAACTGTCGTAAAACCAAAACCAAATAATCACTCTGGCTAAACACAAAGAACATATACATAAAGGCAGTCCAGTGAACCAATAAAAACTTAAAAAAGTACATCGTAGCCTACACGACGCGCAAGAAAATGTGTGTAAGCGAGTGACGATTGGCTTTGGTTTTACTTCTGATTGGTTGAAAAAGTAACGCGAGTTTTTAGGCCAAACACTAGGCGTGGTATAAATGCAAAACCAAAGGCACTCGGCACTGGAGTAAAAATGGCTCTAATACTGGTTAGTTACCAAGTTATGAATGACAGTCGTACTACGTTCTTGCAGAAATACGCAAAAAACCCAGTGTTACATACCACGTGCAAAGTTGCGTTTTTCGGGTCTATAACTATGATATCACCATCCTGTATTAGTCCTATTGGACCTCCAACTTGAGCTTCAGGTGACACGTGACCAATCATGATGCCATGGGAAGCACCGCTAAATCGCCCATCTGTAACTAACGCCACTTTAGTTCCCAGTCCCGCGCCAACCAGAGCACCCCCGGGTGACAACATTTCTGGCATCCCTGGGCTGAGTGAAAACAAACAGATGAGTTGAAGACCAAAATTCCGTTATATGTACCGCGATGTTTGAACAAAATTAAACACAGGGTGTTCCTTCTGTTTGTGAATAAATCTGGGCTCCTGGTTCGACTCGCACATGGATATGGCAACGCATATAACAAAGACCTGTGGTAGTGCATCACATGCAAAAACTTCAACGTGTCATGAATGCCAGTGCGCGATTGATCTTCTGCGCACCTAAACACTGTCATATTACGCCGCTCCTTAAACGACTTCACTGGTTGCCTATCCGCCTACGTATCGAGTTTAACATCCTTTTGATCACCTTTAAAATACTCCAGGGCTCAGCCCCTAAATATCTCATCGATTTAATTTCTGTTTTACCGCCATCCCGCTATGATTTACGGTGAAATAACAAGGGAATTCTTCTGTGCACCCCAAAGCGTTTCATAAAAGCTACCATGGGTGATCGATCCTTTCTGGCGGCAGCGCCACGGCTTGGAACAGTCTTCCCATAAGCATTAGATCTGCCTGCACCAAAAGTGATTTTAAACAGAAACTTAAGACATTTTTATTCAGCAAGGCATTTTGTTAGTACAATTAGTTTATATTTAGATTTTTTATAGTTTTTCTGCAAATTATTTTTCTTATAGCCAATTGTAAATAGTGTTGGTTTCGTTTTTAATTTTTAATTTTTTTTTAATTTTATAAAGTTTGTAAATAAGTTCTTATTTTTGTATCTATTGTAATGTTTGTAATGCGCATTTGATTATTTTATAGAAAATGCGCAATATAAATATTAAATATTATTATTATTATTATTTATTTATTTTATTTATTTTATTTAACAATTCTTTATACACGGTAGAAACATCAGGTGATTCTAGTAAGTTATAATAAAAATTAATACAAAATAAACTATTAATTAATATTATGTTATGCTTGGTGGTTTCCTGGAGGTCTCCTCGCCCCTGACCTGTCCCCAAACGTCTTCATACAGCTCAGGGAGAGAAAGGCACTGAGAAAGGGAGCGCAAGGTGACTCTCTCTCCCAACTCGCGCGCTTCTCTCCCTTTGCCGCGTCCTATATGGAGACGACTGGGGACAAGTCAGCTCCTCGCCGTACGACATAAACTGTACAAATTGTAAATAATTACTTCTGATATGTGGCAAATAAAGAATGATTGCCCTCCAGACCTGATTTTGGAGGGCAGATTAGAATGAACACAAAAGAATAACAAATGGCTGAAAAAGGTCTATTCGTAGGCGGTTAACAGCCAGAGGTCTGGTAACTACATACCACGTGTTGGCCACTCACCTCCCTCGTGGTCCTTCATACCGAATAACAAGAACATCTCCAGCTTTAATCTATTGACAAAATAAACCATACAAATTACTCTGGTAAGATCAAAGTAGTAAATCTGCTTACTGAATTTCTGTATTATCATCATCTGTCTGCATGACAGCTTCAGTGTAAAATGCATTTTTCACACTTGATATTCTGAGCTAATCAAGGTAGACACAGGCAGTTAAATCAACTTATGAGTACCTAGTTGAACGTGACTGCAAGAAAATATAAAGAGAAAATATAAAGACGGTGATTTGTAGCGTAAGCAGACTGGTTTTAGCCAGTACAATCCATCGTGGAAATTGTGTATAAAAATGAATATCTTTCACTGATGAACAGAGAACAAGGTAGGTGGGATATCTACTCTAGATCTGTTGTCCATTGTTATGGAGGTAAATTTTGTTATAACAGTGCCGGGAAACAAAGAGTACATTTCCACTGCCCTACAAGTATTAAAACCATTTGAAAACTAATACTTTGGAAAGTGTACGATATCCTGGTCTCAAGCAGCCGATTAAACCACGTGAAAAACACGTTTTACAAGTTTAGTACTGGGTATGCTATTAAACAACACTATTAATAAATGAAACTTGCCTTTCCATCCATGACACTCTGAAATGCTTGCTCCTCCCCATCAAATACTACTGCCTGCAAAGAAATGAAAATAGAAAAACATACCTTACATCAGAGTAATCACTTCATGGAAACAAACCAGGACTGAGAAACACGCCTGAATCAACAAGTTTGTATGTAACAGAATGGGCTTAAACAGGACTGATACAGAAAACTATTTAATTTTTCTGGCTGACTCGTTTTACTGTTTCAACGCTTAATGTAGAAACAATATTTTTCACACATTACGGCTTGGAGCGCTGGCTCGGCACTTTGTTGTGTTTTTGGACGACACTTTCTCTCACAGTGCATCTCTCCATCCGCCTTCTGAACTTGTTGGCTCATTTCCATGAAACCAACAACGGTATGCATCGGTTTTGATTGGCTCATTTCAAACAGCACATTGAAATACGATATCGAAAAATAAATGTAGAAAGATAGCTATGCGCGTAACACTGAAAGTGGCTGTAACTTAGTTATTGCCACTAGTAAGGGAATGAGACCGTGAGACTGCTAAATGTTAAGAGAACCCACGACATCCGGAACTGTTCTGAGTCACGAGGCTAGAACTTATAGTACACATGTATGTTCATTACATATCGGGGTTGTGCTACATTGTTTTTTCCCTCTCCCCAAAAAAAAAAAAACAACCAGAGTTGTCTCTGCTACATTTGTGAATCATAAGTTAACCTACTCACCGGTCCACGGAATGGTCCAGCTATGTCCTTTCCACTTAACTTGAGTACAGCACTCTCTGGAGCTAAGTTCCCCTTCAAATGGAATACGTTTTTTTATTCTTAAAAATTATCATATCTCTCAGATAGTACGCGCACTGTGATTGGTCAACGATACGAGCCGTATGCTACAGTACAGCCTGCTTTCCACACGCTTGACTTTAAATGGTTTTCTTTCTCCTGAGCGAGTCATATATAATGAAATCTTATTTACCTTGTTCTCTCAGTTCATATTGAAAGATACAGATCTTTTTTTATTTGTCCCCGTCGATTTATTGCTTGCACGTTACATACTTGGGTAATAATTCGACGGAAAAAGCTCGGTCCGTGTCTCACAATACCGACCTCAAACTCGATTAATAAGATGTATGTATACTCCTACTTATTCTCATACATTACTTTTGGTGTTATTTAGTTCTGATGAACTTTTGATGTGACCTGCAGACCTGCACGCAGGCGTCTCGTGTTTTCCTTTCTTTGCTTTTCCGTAAAAAGTACTAAACATTGGCGAATGGGTCTTCTCGCACATGAAATGCAAAATGAAGGGCCATTTTGGTGTTTTTCGTCACAACGGCAGAACTTGAAAAAATCAGCCTGACTTTTTCAAGTTGAGATCTAAAGTTCCTGATGGCATCACAATAATATCACTTGTTTATAGCTTCAGTACACTGGCATGGTAATTTTTAACAAAACTAGACCACTACTCGTAGTTTCCATATGTCTTTAGGGTCTCGAGTTTTAAAAGTGAAGCTGGTGACAGTGTCCCTTTAAGTATAGCCTGCGTAGCAAGCGTTCCCGTGCGAGCGAAGTGCTGCTATGTGTCGCGCGCGAACGAATATTCTGGCGAAGAGCGAACGATTCTGGCCGCGCGAAAATTGGGTCGAGAACAAAAAAGGGAAGGGAGCGGGGAGGGGGTGGGGAAGCGAGGGAACGCTTGCAAGCAAACCCCACGATTCTGAAAAACGCCCACCGATTTTTCCAGTTGATTTCACTCGTTGATTGACAGCTTATCAACAAATTAGCCAATTACATTTGACCGGAAATAAAATTTACTTCCTTCAAAACAAACCCGCGAAACACTGTTGTGATGTCCGAAACACCAAGCAATCGCTGTAGAGTTTGTCGATGCAATTTTAAAATTAGATTTGGTACAGCATCTCAGCCGGGAAGAGCTGGTTATTTTTCTTTAGAATATCTTTGTAAACCCTCGAAGCGAAAATATTCATACGAGAAATCCTTGCCGATTTTTGCAGAGCTGTTTGAATCGAAGTTGTGGAAAACCCCCAAGCTATTTTCATAGCGCGTTTGTCATCCTTGCGCTCACAAAATTAGAAATTTTGGGATACTATACGAACTCGTACAGAGTTCGATAGGAAGCGAGGCTGCTGCTTGAAAAACTCAACCAAAGCCAATGTTTCAATCTACTTTATTACTAATATTCGAAAATATATTGCAATATAACCGCTTACTACAATAGTACACAAAGAAATCTTCAGTTTTTTTAAATACGTATCAAAGTCGTAAACAGTGGCGAAGAAGCTCACCTCAATCCCGTCCAAGTTTCATTTGTATGACTTTCGTCTACAACAAGAGCGGCTAAATTCTCATTAAATGCGGAATTCTTCGATTTTAGTGAATCAATAAAATGCCTGTCCATGGCGGCTTCAGCTGAAGCGTACACAATATTAAATTTCCCTCGGTGTATGTCCTCTAAACAGTCAAACTTTTCATTATTGCGGTTTTCGGTGAAATGCGACAGCCAACGAACCATGAAAAACAGAAACAAACAGAATGGATCGAAATCTACCAATCACAACTGACAGACTTGACCTTTTGACCCGAATGAAGCGAACTTCTGTTTCCCGAGAGGTCCGCTAAGATGATTGACGGCAGCAAAAAGCGTAAACCGTTGTTCTCTGATCAGCAAGCACGAATATGTCAAACTTGTCAATCAACATAACTACGCCGCACCAATCAGAGACCCCGTTCGTGGGCGAACGGGTTTTTCAGAATCGTGGGGTTTGCTTGCAAGCGTTCCCTCGCTTCCCCACCCCCACCCCCCTTCTTTTCCCTTTTTTGCTCTCGCCACAATTTTCGCGCGGCCAGAATCTTTCGCTCTTCGCTAGAATATTCGTTCGTGCCCGACACATAGCAGCACTTCGCTCGCACGGGAACGCTTGCTACGCAGGCTACTTTAAGTACTTTATGGTTTTCCGTATTCTCATCACCTGTCTACTTGACAATGTATTGATAATGTAAAGAGAAATAAAATGTTCATGATTTGCTACTCACCTTTATAATCAAGATGTGCCTGCCAGCAGGTGCTAGAGGAGACGACACTGGATAAACAATATCCTACAAACAAATGATAAACAACACGCAGCTTTAGACACAGCAATATGATATAAAAACATACCTACAAACAATCCTTGTTAAAACAACCATTTCTAAGGACGTCAGGTTAACTATCGGTAACAAATTTGACATTCCTTTACTAAAATCCGAATTATCAATTTTATCAATTCAAAGAATCCACTGGACACTCCGAGTAGATTCAAAAGATCAAATCTGAAAGCTGGACTTTAAGACGAATCGTGATCCGTGCATTTCTTTGAGAAATCAGATGCAAAAAAAATAACTTTGCCAAGCGGTCTTCCCGTACGTAGCAATTAAAGGGGCACTGTCCTGCCGAAATAGCAAAAATTTCAATCAGCTTATTTCTATGTTATATCGCCAAATGCCACCAGATATACAGCTTAAGTTTTTTAAAAGGATTGTATGTGCAGTATTTTAAGGATTGTAATGGATTAGTTTATGAAATCTGATTTATTGACAGGATGTCAAAAAGATAAAACTTGCCATTCTTGTGACAGATGGGCTACCCTGTGTAAATAAAGTTTTACTTTACTACTTTACTTTACTAGTTTGACCTTTCTGGTCTCAACTAGGATTTGGGCAACCTTTAACTGGGACTGGGATTTGATCACTGGGAATGGGAATCACAGACGGAAAAACAATAGAACTGGGACTGGGATTTCAAAAATATGAGGAAACAATAGACTGGGAAATGGGATTTAGGCAAAATTTAGGCTGGGAAAATGGGATTTATACTCCCCCCTCCCCTTCCACATTCAGCACCCTTGCTGTTATTTTGTCTGTTAAGTTTATATTTCTTTGCTTCTGTCACTTTTGGCGATGATTTCTTCCATTAAAGCAAGCTCCTGGCCATAAGTCATGATAACACAATATTTCAGCCAGGACAGAGTCTCTTTAACAGTAGTAAAAATTACCTGTTTTCCCAATTCAGGGAGTCGTGGCAAATGTGTAAGATTCTCAGCCATCGTTTTCCCATTAACTGTGACTTGGTCTCCGTGGAGGAAGCCATTCTCAAAAAGTTCCTTCAATACAATCTGCAACAAATAGTGAACAAACGTCGTGATGATCTTTCTCTTTGCTACATGCATAGAAGAAATGTAAGGTAGCAAACAATAACCACAATATGAAGCCCCAAAGGTGATCATTATGTCACTTCTACCAGGCATACATGACATAAGGGTTTGCTGAGAACTTCCGTCTTTTAGAGAAGATTAGAAGCAAAATACGTTGATTAAAGTAAACCGCAACAAGGACTACTGTAATGTAATAAATCAATTTAAATTGCTTTGTGTCCTTATTATGGCCTAGAGGGCACCGGTATGCAACGCAAATGGACACAAGCTTTCAACTTGCGCCTACATGCGTATCCGTTTGGCCAGGGCTTGCGTGCACTTGTGTTGACTTGCGCTCACTTTGGTCGAGATTAAATTTGCACGCAAGTTTTTCACCGTTTGGCCACTCAACGCACACCGAAGTCTTACTTCTACTTCAACTACTGAATTGTAGCGCGCGCAGTAGCATTGAAATGGCTTTTTGACAACTTGGCGTACACTTGCGAGTAAACTTGCGAGTCCGTTTGGCTAGCCAACGCAAGCCTGTACGCAAGTTCAACTTGCGACTACTTGCGCCCACTTGCGTTCACTCGCGTTGCCATATGAACAAATACAAAACATGTACTCACCGGGAGACCTCCGATCTTATCCAAATCAGCCATCTGATACTGAAATACAAATTTTAGGATGCGGAATTATTCACTTTTCGCTCGTAAAGCGAATCCAAATGCAAATGACGAGAAAAACTACGTAGCGATACTGTACAAGAACATTGTTGAATATAATAGATTTGTTATCCAATAATTTCCTTCCCCAAATCGTGACTTCAACTACTTTTGATGCTTTCGCTCGGTTGAGAAGGAATAAGGCAACTACCAAGCTGGTCTCTTGGAGTACAAATATAGCAACCTATTTGTAGTCGTTTCGCTGGTAATTTTTTCCTCTCTCTTTCTCTGCTGAGTGGAGTTGGATAATAAAGTCATCTATAAATATTTAAAAAAAAAATTCACGGGTCAGCATCATACCTTGCCGTGTGGTTTGACATTAGCAATCAATGGAACCCTTCCTCCAACTGCGTTAAAATCATCAATGGAAAATTCTACTTCTGACCTAAGTTTATTGAACAAAGAAGAAGAAAACAAACAAAATTTGTTACAACAGCCGCTCCCTTCATAAAAATCGGTAACTGTTGACTGAATCTAAGTCTGTTTTACGTTTCTTAATCTAAATACGAATGTGTTTGTCACAAAAGAATTTGGGCAGTAATTGAAACGATTTTGTTCCCACTATATAAAGAACTCGATTAGATACAGAGGTGCTGCATTTAGGTATTATACTGACAACTTCACACACTTTTATGCCACAGTAAGAAAAGACGACCTCAGTAAACGATTAGGCAATAATGTGACCTCCATACAAACACAAAGGAGAAACGTAGCGGACTTTAATTTTATTAAAGTGAATGTCTGGATTTCTAATTATTAAAATAAAGGATGTCGTTGTTGTGTAACCTATCCGTTCCTACTGAGCACCTCCATCTTAAAGCCTTAGTCCTATGTGCACACATCATCTTTGGTTTGTCACACAGTCTTGGTAACAAAAGACTGCACGACAAAGTTTAACAAGTATTAACCTTGCTCTAATCCTCGTTGTTTCTCGTGACTCAGATCCAAATGAAAGACAATTGTTTTCGTTTCGGTTATACTACCGTGAAAGACTGAATCTAATGAATCTGAAACCAAACATTTACAGCAAAATAAAAATTATTTAACAACAGAAAATTAACCTACTCATGAGCCAGGGCCAACAAGTGAAGAACTCCATTAGTTGATCCACCTAATGCATACATGACTGTTACAGCATTCTCAAAAGCCTGTTATAAACATAGAATACCACATCACAATTACAAGAGACTGGACAAACCTAACAACACAACAGCACCAATGCGTGTCTCCGCCATAAACTCTTTTCTCCTGGTTATCGTGACTGCATGTTCGGACTGCATGTTCGTTCATCACAGGCTCACACTCCCCCCCCCCCCCCCACCGCCAGGTTTCCCGACCAGTTGACCATTTCTATATATTTACGTTTGAACAACAGATGCACAGGCAGAAGAGTTCTGTCTTGTTTAACAACACAACACCAAGAAACACCAATCAGTAATTGTCAATTTGGCCGCTAACGTCTCCCATTAAACTATATAAGGGCACTGACACTTGGTGCAGCACAACAAACAAAGCTGAATGACTGGCAACATGATTTGCACTTTTCACCTTTCTAGTCATAATATTCTTTGCTGTTTTTCCTGATTTCATCAGAGAAAACAATGCCTTAACAGCCTCTTTTACTTCTCTCTTCTTTTTGTCTGTCACCTTAGGGGACAAATGTTCACACAAATCAATAAACAAACGTAAAAAGAAAGCAAGCAAGCAAGAAAAAAAGAAGGAAAAAACAGAAAGACACAAACAAAGAACCTGCCAGACTGCAGACCGACAGGCAGACAGAGCCCAGGATACCCCAGGGGTCAGACAGAAACACAGACAACAGACAGACGCATAACATCAAGGACACCTCTACAAGTCAGAGGCTAGCTGGCCATCAAAAGCATCAAAAACTGCAAAACACCAACCTTGTTTTCATTATCTACAGCAACACCGGAGGCACTCCCTGACAAAATAACAAACAACTTCATCATGCATGCATGACCTGCAACTCTTACAAATTAAAGTTAATGTAATATATAAGCTGAAGTGCAGCCAGGAAGAGACATAATAAAGCTTTCAGCTGTCACTCCGGCTACAGCCTTCGACGGATTAAAATGGACTGTAAAAATTAATGAATAAAATATATACAAAAAGGCAAGATAAAAATAAGAACAAAAGCAAAGTAAAAATGTGCTAATTATGTCACTATTTTTTTAAAAAGAAAACAATACTGATTTTTACTTTGCTTTTTTTCTTATTTTTAAAAATAAAGCTCATGTTCTTTTTCAATATTTTAGCCTGTGAACGTTTTTTATTGTAGTTTTTAATTGAAGAAACATTGACCATGTACGTAATTAAAGAGCATGAACTATGAACGATATGACCCAATGGTATTCTGGGTAGACAGCCTTGGTAAGCTTAGTAGTATCAGGGACGGCGGAGCAGTTTTCCAGGTGGGGGGCTGACTGTGACTTAGTGGGGGGGCTGGCTCTCTTAGTAAGTCTTAATTTTCGGTGGGGGGGGGGGCTGCCCCGGCCCCCCCCCCCCCCGCCGTCCCTTAGGTATTCCTTTTATTGCTAGAGCAGTTTTCAATTGAGTGTCGTATAACCAAAACCAAAGTAATAACTCTGGCCAATCACAAAGGGCACAGCAATCAAGTGACCATCAACTCGAGCAAATACATGTGCCGGCCGAAGCGCGGGAAACGTGCGCGGCGAGTCACGATTGGTTTTGGTTTTACTCCTGATTGGCTGAGAAAGTGGCTGGATTTTTAAGCCAATCACAGCGTAGTAATGCAAAACCAAAGCAAACGCAATTTACTCGACACTCAAGAGAAAACCGCTCTAACTTAATCAAAATATTTACTTTCTTTGAGAGACTGAGTTAACCTTATTATCATGTTTATTCTAAAAATATAATTTTCCCACATTTATTTTTCTGATTTCCTAGTAAACTTTTAGGTGCATCTTTCATGGTTTATATGGTCAGGTGTAAAAAACATTCCCTTTAGTTACTGTTTTGCTTTTTAGTTTTTGTTTTGTTGTTTCACACCTGGTAATGACAGGCCAAGTGTTTCTACCACAGATGACATGGTGTTTGCTGTAAACATCCCTCCTAAACATGAACAAGAAAAAAACATTAGTCTGTCTACACTTACTATTGAAACAATGTATCAGCTAAAATTAATCATTACATAACAAGGCCAGGAAGAGTTAAATAAAGTAGTAACTTTTAAGCATAGCATAACAACTTATGCATTACAATTTCTTACACTGTAAAATGTAAACAAGTGCTTTCAGCCACAAAAGTGGGAGGCGCGGTGGCTTAATAGTTAGTGTGCCAGACTCCGGATCGAGCAGTCCTTGCCTAGGCAATGTGCTGTGTTCGTAGGCAAGACACTTTACTCTCATAGTGCCTCTCTCCACCCTGGTGTATAACTGGGTACTGGATAATTTAATGATGGGGGGTAACCCTGTGATGGATTTGCTTTAATTTTATTAATTTTTGTGAGAACTATTTTTTGTAACTTTCGCAATTTCAAATTTAATATGCGCAAAAAAAAAAAAAACAAAATACAAAATACAAAATAAATAAGCTGTTATTTTAGTTATCTGTATAATTTTTTGCTTATTTTAATTACCACAGGCTCCAGCGCCAGGTATTGAATGACATTCAATGTCCTTTAAATCTTCAATATCCATTAGTCCTGTGCTGTAGGAACCTAATGCCTGCCAGCAAATTAACAAGAAAATAGAGGATCTTCACAACAACCTTTATTTGTACTCAGAATATTTATAGAGTAAAAAAATAAATAAGTAGAGTAATGGCTGCCTGTAAAAAAATGCACCTAGAGGACCAGGCAGCTAATTGACATAATGTGATTTGCGCGATGCAGTCGTTGTGTCACCCACAAATGACCACTGCTCACCAAGGTTCTCAGTGCTCGTGGTTAGAGCGTCCGACTAGTGTCGGAAGGTCGTGGGTTCGAGTCCCATCTGTGAACTCAGATTTTTTCTGGTTCTTTCTCTCCCACATCATCCATTTTATTTATTTATTTCTCTGGGTCTCGTGACTGCGTGTGCAGTTATGTGTGTGTTCATACATATGTGATTGCGCGTGCGTCGTTGTGTCACCCACAGAGTTCTCAGTGCTCAGTGGGCGTCCCGTGTCGGGGTCGGGGTTTGGTCCCTCTGTGACTCTTTCTGGCTCACATAAATCAACACAATAAAACAAAGTTGGCTGAAAGAACAATTTCAACCCTCAACTTTCAAATTTTTGAACCCTGGGTTAATTTCATGAAACTCCCAATTTCTCAAACCAATTTTTGTTTGAACCCTTGGATAGCAGTACTTGTTTGTAATTTTACACCCAATTTCCTGAACCTTCCGATTTCTCAATTGAAAGCAGTTTTCATTTCCTCTGGCCTCCAGAAATCGATATTCTACAGTACTCTTCATAAACATTTGGCTTCAAAAGAATCACTAACAATTAAAAGATTTTGAATAGGCCACAAGCATGCCAAATCAAATTATGTTCGGTGCATGTTGATTTACTGCTTATGCATATTGTACCTCAAATGGGCTGCCTGCACTCAAATCCTTATGCTTCTTGCCACAGCCAGGGAGCATTGTTCCACCATAAATAACCACGCCGCACTGTTGGTTAAAAATCAAATCAAATCAAATCAAATTATTTTTATTTATACACGTGACACTTAGGAGTACAATAAAGTCTCGTTAGAATGTGTACATGTACGTGTAAAAAATAAACATTTTATATATATAGAAATAAATTAAAGTATATTTAAAATTCTCTAAAACGTTAAAAATTATCATTGATATTTACAATTAATATTTACAAGTAAAAAATAAAATATATAATAATTTAAATGTCACAAATTACAGGTTAAAAAGGTACTAAGCCATATAATGAAGGGTAACAATGATAAATTATGTAGCATAATAGAGACCCTGCCAGGGTAAATTCCGACCGCATGGCCCGGCGACAGCATCTGACAAACAACACCCTTTGGAAAAAACTAAATTCCGACAAGGACAATTACCGACAGCACAGAGCGAAAAGACATGGCACATATTTAAATTAGACAAGCGACGGCCCCCTGGCAGGGCCTCATAATAGGCAAGCAATGCATTCTAATGTCTCCAGCTGCACGTACAGCAGCATTTAATGCAACCCTCCAAGTTAAGGCCATTAGTCGCCGGCGCTGTTTTGGGCTGGCGACTATTGGAACGTCGCCAGCCTGGCGACTAAAATTGAAGATGGATTAAAGCGTGAGCTATGCGACAAATTTCCACTGGCGACCAAACTTGAGCAGTTGGTGGCCAAATGGCCCCTAAGGAAAAAAATAAACTTGGAGGGTTGTTAATGCCACATAAAATGAGCTTATTTTAACTTTTTCTCACACAAATGCTATGGTTTTCATTGGGAAAATTCTTTTATGAGATGAATTAGCAGTTTTAATTTGTCATTTTCACATTTTTTGTCACCAGCTGCATTTCCAGCTTTTTCATGACCGTGGTTCCTTGCCCCACACCACATATTCATTGGGATGAGAATGAAGATGACAACTGGACTCCCAAAATGGCTGAAAATTTTGCCTTCTGCTTGCTTGAATGTACTAATTAACGGATTACTTCTGTGCTTATGTGTATGAGCACTAAAGACTGAGGTGGTTTTCTACTTACAGTATTACGTACACTTTGTAGAAGCTCTCAATTTTTGCTTTAACAAGCAGAATGATACAGTCTTTTTATTATTTTAGTCTTCTTGCAGTTAGCATAGGTTTGTTGATATTGTGCAAAAGGTTGCTACATCCTCACTTACTGCGTCAAGTCTTGGTAAAGCCATTGTAACTCCAGGTATAGTCTTGTCACAGCCTGCAAGGCAGATCATGCCATCCTGTAATGAATAGTACATGCTAGTTTACAGCACTGACGTACTGACTACATTGTATTTTTAAAATATTATAATTGACACTTCAACAACCAGACCAAATTTCAGTCTTTTATTTTCTCAAGAGTTGAGACGCCTTTCCCCAGATCATGAGACACTTGTCTCCAGGCCTAGGGATGTTGAGACAGTGTCCCAAGAGAGGAGACATGTAACCCCAGAGATGGGATGCTTGTCTTCAAAAGAGACACCTGTCTTCAAAGACAAGACACATTGCTCCAGAAATGGGACACTCGTCCCCATAGATAAGGCCCTTGTATCCAGATACAAGACACTTATTGCCCTTAGAAATGAAACACCTGTCTTCAGGGATAAGACACTTGTCTTCACACAGTTACTACACTTGTCTTCAGAGAAATGAATCTTGTCTCCAGAGATCATACAGTTATTATAAGGAAATTGTCTCCAGAGATGAGTCAACACATAATTTAAGACGTTGGGAAATTAACTCTCCTTTGAATGGTACTTCATCATATCTTACCCCAGTGTACCCAGCATGGGTTATTTCAATACAGTCAGCAATCCAGTCTCGAGACACTAAGGAATATCTCATGCAACTAGTTCCCTAGGAAAAAACGTTAAGAATATTTTCATTTCAATTTTGTTTTTTTAACACATACAGCTATGTTCATCTCAAAGAAATGCAGTCTACAAGTGTCAAATGTTACCCGCCACAATTCTAAACACTGACACAACAACATGTACATGAATAAGTACAAAAACATTTTGCCCCTGCAGGGACTGCCAGAGATCATTCATCTTTGAAGTCCCAGGGTGCATGTTGCTGCATTGCGTTACGGTCATGTGCACTAGTAGTTAGTCAAGTCGGTATAGTAGGATTACTGTATTTTACTGTTATAGAACAAATATAACAAGTATTCACAATCAAGGACTCAGCTATAACGGTAATAGTATCAGTACTGACTGGAACAGTTAAAATATAGAGTCTGTAAACCAAAAAAAACCTTGATGTCATCTTTCTTGGCATGCAGAATTAATAAATGGGAAAGATGACATACAATCAAGAAAAGCCAGAGAATAATACAACGCATTAGTTAATTTTAATGATTCAGGGAATGCTCAGCAGTGTCTTTTTCCAATCATTTGAGCAAGCTATCCAGCTATTAAATTTTGGTAAATAAAAAGTGCGTTATAAATTTAATGTAACTCAATGTCTAGGACCTTAGAGATATCAAAATTAGTGTGTGTAAAATACACCTATATATTGTTTCAAAGTGTGCATGCACTCACATCACACTGTCAATTGGTCTTGGAGCATTGTAATATTGTTAGCAAATTAGAGGCAAAATTTTATAAACACTGAATAATTTGCCTAAATTACCATGGTCATTGCATCACTTATTACAGGTGTACAGCATAAAACAGCTTTGCCTGTAAAACAAAATATGTCCAGTTTAGTATACAGAATAATTTAAGTACAAAATAAACAGATTATACAGATTCACATGTAAATAGTGCTCCAACCATAATGTAGACCTTTACTGTTAATACACAGGTTCCTATTGATGTAAGATGTCATAAATATAGTTATACTTTTTGCCTGTGCTTCAAAATGCAGATAACTTCAAACCCTTCAAAATGAAAATGAGATTTATAACACTTGCACAAAAAAACGAGTAAGGAAATACAATTGCATTGTTACAGAAAATATCCATACCCCTCCCATGGAAGGTTTTTTTGGTTTGAATCACCCCACCCCTCTGGAAATTCTAGGTAAGTCCCATACTTCCCTTTAAAAATTTTGGCTTTTAATATCCCACACCCCCTCAGAATTTCCAATAACCATCCATGGGGTGGGTATGGATATTTTTTCACCATTATGATAAAGTTTTTTCACTGGACCTCTATTTAATTACAACCTGTAAAAGGCAGCTCAGAAATGATCTAGTGTGATGACATAGTTACCTCCTTCCTCTTCTACAGCTTTTATCACATAATCTGCAAGCTCCCTGTGAAGATTATAAATTAAGTTACACCCTTACTATTTCAAGATCTCTACCACAGCCTAACAACAACAAGGTTTATTTGAACTGTAAAATTACTAGTTACTACTTAAGGTGGCTCGATCAGATTTTTGAGTGACGATACCTTTTTAACTTTGAGCAACTTGTATGTCACCGTAAACAATCTGACTGAAAATCAGTCAATATAGCTGTACTAAAGAAAGATGAAAGTTTCGAGTGAGATACGTTTCGTCGAAATCGGAGTAACCATAGCAACATAATGACGTCACCACCCATTTTACACGAGACCGATTTTCTTGTAATAGAGGGATAATTTTGAAAAAAGGCTTCTAGTTCTTGGTCTTGACATAGTTTTCTCAAGGTCTGCAAAATTTGAAGAATTTCTATGAGAGCGTTTTCGAGAAAATTTTGGATGAAGTTTCACTATGAACCCAAATGCCATGAAAATGTAATGAATATTTTCATGGTAAATTTACGGCATTTTAATTATATTTTCAAGGTTTTTTCATGGTTTGAATTCATGGTTTAATCATGGGTATATTCCCATGTTTAATTCGTTAAAAAGGCATGAAAAATCCCATGAAAATCCTTTGAAATGTAACACTTTTCCCTAGCCATGAAATTGACAAAATAGAGGACAAGCCATTAAAACCCCATGAAAGGAGAAATTTTCATGGGGTGTTTAATTCATGGCTTTTTCACAGTCCATGAAATGATCAAGGACAAATTTCATGGTGTTAAAATTCAGTGGTCTTTAATGATGTTCCAATTTTCATGATCTATGAAAATCCCATTAATGGGGACAGTATTAATTGACCATGAATTTTTTAATGGTCTTTTCACTAGAAAATAATGACCTGTGAAAAAGACACAGGTAGCTTTTAATGAGATTTCTAGTGGCTGTAACCACGCAATAGACACCATGAAAAGTGTAATAAAAATGCCATGAAATTCAAAACCAACATCATGAAAAATAGGGAAGAATCTAAAAACAATGAAGCTCCTGTCAGTGTTATATTAAATGTAATTTAATAATTTTTGTAACATATATATTTGATACAATCTACTGGCTTTTCTTCAGCTAGTTTATGTCATTTTTGGATATAATATTAAGTTTTCTAAGGAATTCCTTAGAAATTCTATGAATCTGAGCAATACAATAAAAGCTTGCAAATAAATAGGCTTATTCTTAGGAATTCTCAGGAATCTTTGGGAATTCATAGAAATTCTGGGCAATAACTGGAAATTTCTCATGAATTTGTAGGAGTACAAAATTCTGCTTCATTAAATATGGCTAATGCAGGCATACAACAATACAGATATTTAGAACAGTTTGATTTTATTTGCTATTTAGCTACAATTTTCCGATGTATTCACTTGCCTGATCTGATGCCTTTCAATGGCATAAGCTTATATAAATTTTAAATCACTTTAAAACTTGTGGTTCATAGTGTCTGACTAAAACAAAGAAAAACAGACTTAGCTGTAATAGCAGTC
>NC_135767.1:10488810-10516310 GCF_052425735.1 Oculina patagonica | reverse complement strand
GCCTCACCCCAGTTGACTATGGCAACTACCTTTAGTGTGCAGAACCAGGCACACCTCTTGTGACAACATCATCCTGCCATCTACTTCAACTGCCTCCCACTGATCGTCTCTCCAACTTCATGCATGTGTACCCTTGAACAAAATCTGTATCTACACCTCTATTCTGTTTTTCTTTCATTCCCACATTTTTGGGATTTTCATCAATATTATTGTCATTCACTCTTAACAGAATTACCTTGAAGCCAATAGCTCTCATATGTGCTCTTGCTCCAGTCTGTTAATTAAAAAATAGCACTGCATAAACATCATTAATTGTAAATTTTGAGTTTTGATCAAGTATATGACTTAATCAGCTTTGTTTTTTTGTGCTATCTGTTTTTGTTTTTGACAAATTATAAACTCTAAGGTAACACCGTCAGGAACAGGGACCGCGGAGATCAATTTAAAGTGGTAGGGCTAAAAAGCTGGCTAAGAAAAGCAGAATTAGGGATTACTGTCCCGCCATTTGTTCTGTAAAAATTCATAGCGGAACTCCCGCGCTATTGGCGCGCTCGAACGGAGCATCGCTAAGTAAGCAAATGTTTATCCATCGAGCAAGAAATTTTGGGGGTCGCCGCCACCCCCGTACGTACTGGGGACGAAGTGTTCTTTTAGCGCTTTTGTCGGAGATTCCTGCACCTACGTACGTACTAGGGACGAAAAAGGTTCCCCACCCGTGGCTAAAGAAAAGGAGGGGAAATTGCAAACAGCAAATAAAGCTCGCAGGCAAGACAAAATATAGAAAATGGGTAAAATTTCTCAGCAACAGCACACAGCAAAAAATCTGAGAGGTTTATTACCCAACTGCTCTATTATGTTGTCCATTTTTCATATGTGAGTGTATCGAAATCCCGATGCGTCTTCACGCCAAAAAATGTGGCTCTCGTTCAATCGCTACACGGTTAAATTTTAATTTATTGGTCTCTGGTCGCATTTTTCGTAAAAGTAAAACGAGCAATTGACGTTATCTTCTATCGACTGGATGGTGTGAACGTTTTTAGTAGGAACTAAACGAAGTTAGGATATGAAAACGCTGGAAAATTTGCTGCATGGTATCCACTGTGTTCGCTATATCGAGGTTTCGTTATATCGAGGATCTTTTTCATATATTTTGCTATTACTGGGACGAAAAATATCGTTCGTTATATCGAGGACTTCGTTATATAGAGGTTCGTTAAATCGAGGTTCCACTGTAACAACCTGTACTGAATTGCTGAGCTTGATTTTATGACAGAAAATTTCATGATGTTTTTACTTTATGAACGCAGTTACGTGAGATTCCGTGTGGGCAATGTTAAAATTTTCCCATTTAGGTCATTTTTAAACAAATGGGGAGCTCCACTTTTAGCCTTGCCTAAATCTATATATTACATTATAATATGGTCAAGGAATTGCGCGCGCTGTGATTGGTCAATTCGAACTCATAACTCAATAAAGCACGCTGCATACGTCACGCGCGTGCTTTATCGTGCTTTAATATACAATCTTCGTTCACTGTCCAAAATCCACGCGCGCGATTGGTTAAAATAGATCACGTGATTTTGCTTTACCTGTAGTCAGCAAACTCCGACAGTGCTTACGTCACGAGTTTGAGCGCGCGCAATTTCTTTAACATTTCATAAAAGAAATAAAAAACTTTCTCCTGTTATATGAGCACGCGGGAATTTTTAAGAACTCACGAGAAGTGCGAGAAGTACTCGGCTGCGCCTCGCGCTTCTCTAACTCGTGCTTATATAACTCAAAAATACACTCTGGTGCGTTTTTTATTTCTTTATTATCCTTTTCACCTGTATGAAGCCGTAAAATATCAACCCAACCAAAAAAGTGGTAGGGCTATAGCCCTACCAGCCCCTCCCCCTCCGCGGCTCCTGGGAAGGATTTTTTTAGAGCTCAGGTCACCAGTTTATAATGCTTCATCAGCAAAATTGTGTGCTAACCAGTTTCTGGTTAAAAAATCACACCCAGCATTCATTTGTTTAACCCCATCAATTTGCACTAAGGTATACACCTGGTATGAAGAGATCAGTGTTATGCATGTGACGTTTCTTTGAAGAACACAATCACAATGTGTTTAATGGTCTGGCTTAAATTGAGTAAAAGGTCAACATGCACCTACATGAACAGTCATGAAGTGGCACACTCAGGTTCAGAAACAAAATTTTAAAAGGAACAAAACTATCCCAAAATGATTGATTAAGATATTTTTCAAACAATTAACCTTGAGTCTCACCTTTTTAATCCAGCTTGCTTGATCTGTGATGTCTCCAGTCAGCACTTTACTATTGACCTGGCAAGTTAAAAATAAATAGACATATGTTGGGGTTCAGTTTTACCTTTGGTACAATTTGGTATTTTTGTTTGATCTGGCGCCATGGTAAATACATCTTATTGACTAATCATGGGGGCACAACACAGAACACAACGCAGTGCCCCAGCCATGCCAGAGCTCAAATATATGCACCGCTTGATTGGGAGTTAGCAACCATTAGGAGGAAGCCACGAGCCATGCAGCCCACACTGCCGGAGCTTATCCAAGTTCTTATGCTACTTATCCGTAGCATTAAGTGGCTAGGAATATTTCTACTTTCCCCTGAATGGGATGCTAGTCCATCGCAGGGCTCCCCACCAGCATTAATAATAATAATATTATACTTAATTGACCACTCCCGAAATGGGGTTTTTCAGGGCCAATGCAAAACAAATATTGTAACATAACTGAACATGGTTAAAAATCCCAACTGGCAGGAGGCAGACCAGTTGGCTATTAGGAGTTGAACTCGGGACTACCGAGAACAACACCAGCTAGTGGTCAGAACGGGACTTGAACCCGCGACCTCCGGATTACAAGTCCGTGACGCTCTAACCACTCGGCCACGCTGCCTTCTCAAGCATTATGTCGCCGGTACCCATTTATACACCTGAGTGGAGAGAGGCACTATGAAAGTTGAGTGTCTTACCCAAGAACACTCCAAGTACACTGCTGAAATTGACTGATGCAATAATGAGGCCAGGCTGCCAGGGTAAAATTCTGACAAGTGATCTGGCCAATCGTGAGAAACGACTAATGGAAAAACTTAAATTCCGACAAGGACAAGAAATTTTCCTTTAATTTAATTACCCACAGTGACATAAAAAGCGATAAAACAGCGACAGGGAACATTTTTAAATAAGGACAAGCAACACGAGACCCCTCCCCAGTGTTCTCCCTAGTTTTCAGCACAGAAGGTAAGAAAACTTTTCAAACCGGTAAAGAAATTCTGGTAAATCCCAGCCGTTTTCTAGTTTACCTAGATGGAACAGAATGTTGTCCAAATGGTGGTCGAATTTTATTTCATGACAACTTTATTATGGCCTTGCAGACCTCTTTCGCCTGCTATACAGCCTAAGAAAAATTGCATAAAACTACCTTCTGTTGTTTTAAGGGGATACATTTGTTCTCGCTTACATGACGTACTACTTGATAAATCGGCGGTCCTGTTTCGTCTTTGCTACGAATTGCTGCAGCTCTTTTTTTCTTTGCTTCGAATACTCAGCATTCACGACGGCGTTGTTGAAAAGTTTTATTCTGAATGCTTCTTTTAACCTGTCGTCTGGATTTTGTTTTAAATACTTATGAACTTATGAGAAGAATTTGACAACGAAAGCTGCCTTTGTCTTCACCACGCGTCAGCTACGGTCAACTAAGCAATCAACTATTTTCTGCATTTTGCATGTTTTGAAAACTTAACTATTATATGTAAGCAATATTTCTCACTTCTACCTCTTTTAGTCAGGTCGCTTAGCGCAAATTTTTGGAGAAATCGTTACACGGTTGATAAAAGCACCAAAATTTGCAGAATGATTCTTTAAAGACTATTAAATAATTTTATCTGTGGCTCCACCTGAAATTTTTCCTGCAATTTGCAAAATTTGCTAAACATTTTGACCACGTACAAACTCTCAAGCACCGCTTCCACGCCATTTTGAATCGATTCAATGAAAGTGGGACAGAAGGAAATATTTCTCTTCTCCGTAAGTAATTTGCAGTTTTATGCTTAAATGTTGCAAAAATATATATAAATTAAAGACATTGCTTAAGTTTTCGCTAACATTTTATTTTTTAGATGCAGTATTCTAAAATGTTTATTATGGTTAATTATGCGCTTGTCGTTTGTGGCCGCCGAGGGATGCGGAATATGCTTAAAGAAGCCTTGAAGAAACGAGATTACACAGAGGACTCACAAATTTTGGTCAAGGCAGCTTCAAAAATAAGAAAATACATTTTCAGCCACGAGGCATATAAATTTAATAGATCGTTTCCAGAAAATAGTCAAGAAGCTTCGTTACCATCTAGCCTCAAAACCTCAAAGATAAGCACGAGTCCCAAGCATGCCTTACCGTTGGCAGCCTATTGTCTACAACACTAAGAAAAAAATAAAAGGAATCCGATACAGAAACAAGGCACTTTTAGGAGCGTGAACCGCCTCTGCCTGTCTACTGATTGCCTTGAACACACACAGATTGACGAGATGCAAGCGGAACATCCAGCATTTACACCAGCTGGGAATTTCTATTTCCCATGACCGGGTCACACAGCTTGACGAGTGGATTGCAGAAGCCATGTGCGAGCACTTTGACGAAGACGGAGTTGTATCCCCTGCCTGCCTGCTAAAGGTCTGTTCACTGTTGGTGCCTTAGACCACCTTCAAAAAGCTCTTTTCATGGTACCGGCATCAGTCTCCTCCAGTTTCCAACTGAAAACCAACCGGGTATGAGTATACCACCAGTTACGATTCCTCCATCGGTACCTAGAAAGCTCTCTGCCATTGTTCCACGCTATGTCTGGTTGTAACACCACATCCAGTTTTAGGAGAAAGGACAGGCATTTTTAAAGAGGAAACAGAAACACTTGCCTATTTAGCCTCCCATCCGATTGAGTCCCTTGATGCAGACTGTGAGCACTTCCGAAAAACTGAACGGCTGGTTATTATCGTTTATGACAAAGAGAGTTCGTCCTTGTCTCTTAACCAAACTAGGATTTAACTTTTCTGTCTTAAGAACGTTCACTGACAAGATGCCACCGACGGACAATGCTTTTCTTTAACGCACAAGACGGGCGTTCAATCTAGGACACTTGTACTGACGCTGTGCAAAATATCCCTTCACCGGACTTAATTTTAGCAGAACCACGATTTCTACACCTTATCGAGTTTCACTCTCCTTATATTTTTCATGTCTTATGTTATCTTTTTGGGTCAAAGAAGTGGCTAGCCGCCCAATCCAACGCCACTAGATCCACCCCTGTCTAGGATATTACAGATAATTTTGCAAGCCTTAAGCCGCCGCATTTTTTTCTTTTGTCGGTAGAAACGACTGCGTGGGATGCTAGGGTAAGGGAACTTGAAAATCGCGTGGTTTTCTCTTCAATTTGCCTTATGGGTAATAAATATCGGGTACTCTAATAAATGCCTGTGCAAAAAAGAGACGGACACCCCCTGAAAAAGTCTAATTGACCGCTTACGAAAGGGAACATTGCAGAACAGCCCTTATGAATTTATGCAAATGAGCTAAGAACGCTCTTGTTTAAATTTCAAGAAAAATAAAAAAAAATTGGATGGAGCTACGGATAAACTTAAAACCAGTATCGAAAATAGGCTGCATGCAAAAATTGGAGCTTTTATCACAAAATCTAATCGATCGCTTACGAAAGGACATTGCGGAACAGCTTTTATAAATATATGCAAATGAGTTAAAAACGTTCTTGTTTAAATTTCAAGAAAAAATAAAAAAATTCGGATGGAGCCACGGATAAACTTAAATAAGGTATAGAAAGGAGGCCGCATGCAAAAATTGGTGCTTTTATCACGCCGGTAACGATTTTTACGCTAACCGACCTGACTATTTGCCTTTGTAATTGTTTTCATTCTCAACGGACAAAGTGAAAGGCCAGCAAGGATTGCTGCGGCTTCATTGTGGAATGGAAACTGTGCAACAACAGATGTTCACTTGCCGAGAAGTGAGAAAGACCAGCAAAACTTGATCTTTCTTCAATAGGTATCGACCCTCAGAGACTCGGAAAGCGAAGGGAAATAAAGAATATTGAATACTAGCACAAATTTGTAAATGAATATTGCATTTGTCGCTGTTTATTTTCAATTTGTTATTTTATATTTTCGGTCATGAATACGAAGGTAAAACGAGTGCTGTTACTTTGTTATTTACCTGTTGAATTTTCAAGATATCTTAGCGGTTCTAGGCGGTAAAGAGTCGTGTTACAAGCGGTAAATTTTACCGGTTACCGTCTGATAAGGAGAACACTGCCCCTCCCCCTTGACAGGGCTTCAATAACCAAGTCCATTTATATCAAACATGGCCAAAATAATAAAACATGGCCAGCCGTAAACACAAAGCGAAAATATCGATTGGCAACGTTTAAGTTAAATGTTGATTTACTTGTCAAGTCTATTAATACACATGAAATAAAAGTATCTGCGCTCACCTCCACCCCAGCCTCCGCCTCATTTCAGTCAAGCTTCTCTCTCGCTTTTTTTATGATTATTTGTCCATTATGTATCAGTCAATTCCAAGTGAGATCACCCCCTCCCCCCACTGGGCAACCCCCGGACATTTGACCACTACTGACTTCAAGAATTCGAGGACCAAAAGGTGTGGAGTTTGATCAAACAGAAGCCTGGATGGTCGGGCATTTGACCGTCAACAAAATGTGTCATATACTATAAAACGCCAGCAAGCTCAAACGCGTGCAGTTAGTATTTTATTACGTTGCTGTAAAGTAGTTTAAACCTATCTTTTCCTATTAAAATTTGCTGATTAATAGGGCATGAGAGTCCGTTGAGGCCAATTGTTAACGAGAAAACCCAACTCACAATGACATTTCAGCCCCAACTGGTAGGGCATTTGACTGTGCAACTGGCCCACATAGTAGGCACTTTGATCAGGCATTTTGAAAAAAAAATTCAAATGGGTTTGCGGGGGGGGGGGGGGGGCATGATCTCGCTTGGATTTGACTGATACATTATATCACATGTAGTCTGAATGACTTCGCAGCCGGAATTCTCAGCAGTTGTCACAGAAACCTCAAAGGGTACATGCCTCTTATTCTTGTACTGAACTGATTTTTCAGAAATAGAACTTGTATAAAGCAACAGAAGCATCTCGCAAAATAAAAATTGAGCACGAGTAGAAAGGGACTAGCCTGCCTAGAGAATAAGCGGTCGAAGGAAATCGAGACTCGGAGGACTTACCTTAAGTTGAGTCGCCATTATTTTCAGCTACTGAAGAATAATCCTTTGCATACGGCAGGTGACAAAACACGGCTCAAACTGAGCAGCTAGTAGCAATGTAGCTGGAGGGATTAAACTGTATTTCGATGCAAGCTAGGTTGTGTGACGAACTGGGTTCTAAGCTTCAGCCGGGTTAGCCTCGTTTTCGCTTAACAGTCACGCCGCTTGCATGGGCTTCCTGTGTCCCCGGTTGAGTCCCCAGTTGACAGAAACAATAAGTCCCAAACTCCCACTGTGGTCGGAGTGCGTGTTTATTATAATCTGATTGGAAGCAAGGATAAAAGAAAACCTGAATTATAAAGTAATTACCACCCACTGAAATTAGCGGTCAAAAACGCATAGAATGATAAACTGAAAACTAAATTGCATTCGCCAGCTGGAAATATCTTAGACAAGATCGCCTTGTTTCGCATTGACACATCTAAGCCAAGAGCTCGAGATCTTTTTACCTTCAAATCAAGAATTGTTTTGGCACAAAAGATGCAAAGATGTAGGTTATCTTTAATATTCGTTTTAAATTAAATAGTTATCGATGTTCTTTATAAAGTATAAGCTTACACGAAGATCAGGTAAGGTATAAAGCATTTCTAAATTTCTTATCAAATTGACAAGAACTTGATATAGCCGAAAGATTATATATCCATACTACGTAAATTAAAATATCTTTATTTTATCACAAACGAAAATTTAAATCAAGTGACATATTTTATTTTAAAAAATTCATTCTTCCATTCTATTAAGCCAATTTTACTAAAAAAGATGCCACTTTAAAAAAGTTTTTTTCACCAAACTTGGAGAATATAGCTGAGAAGGAATTTCAAAACTAAGATGTAAGAATAAAATTAAAGACAACGAAACTTAAATGAAAGAAAAAATTTTATCAATTATTCAGTGCTTGCCCCAAGCAGTGACTCTTGTCATGACGCGAGAAACAAGAGATGACTACAAAACAAGCAAAAAATCTATTAAATTTAAATTAACAAAAGAAGTTTCCATTCTTCTCTAATCCACCTCGACGGGTTAATTGGTTTTATCTAGTTTTTCTTGTCTCGTTTGGTGTAGTCTCGTGTTAGGTTTATGTTTGTGGATAACGCTTGAAAACGATTATTACGATTTGTTTACTTTTTTATCATCTAATCGGTATACAGGATATGCTAAATTAAAAAATATATATTTTTAATGGTTTTGTAAGTGTCAGTTTTATGAAAATTTTATTCACCTATGATATGAAATATCAACCATAATTTTCAGTCCATATTACAGTTAGTTTTTTAGTTTTTTCCTTCAGAGGAGGGATCAAAAAGTGTCCGTGCTGATTTCAAAGTAATTGAACTTTAGTTTAACCATAATTGCTTGAGCAGTCAAGAATTATTAATAGCTAACCTTTGCGGCTATTCGTAAGGTTGGCAGGGAACATTTATAGGCACCCTCTCCAGGCATCCTCCGCTTTAGCGAACAATGCGAGGGGAGGGTCAGCGTTTTAACCTATATCCAAGAATTGGTCAACACTTTGATTGAGACTCAGTCCCTCTGGAAAGGCTTGTCCTAGAAATTCGTCAAAGAGCAAAAGGTATAGAAAATTTTAAAAGGACTTTTGGACTCAACTTAAATGACCTAAACATTTCCGCACTTCTGTTCAAAAGGGATTGCTTAAACTTGTTTTGGATAAACTGATTACAGAAATTTAAGCTTCATAGCCATCGCGTTAAAGCAGAGAAAGGTTATACCCAGAGCAGGAGAATATGTCCACTAGTTTGTCATAGACGAGTGCGCCCAGGATAACTGCGGAGCCACTTTGAAAAAAGACTTCACCTCGGACCAAAGCGAGACGTCATCAATACCGAAAGAGAAGATTTATCAAAAGGAAATTGCTTTTGCCAACTATCCTGATTTTAACTGTTTCGTATTCCCCTTTCATATAGCGGGCTAGTTCAACATGTCGACAGTTAATATCAAAGTTGTCCCCTGAAGTGGACCACCGTTTTTATTTAGAAGTATGTTTTAAGTTTTAGAAGAGGAAACCACTGAGAAATACTTTCACAATGAAGGTGACTGTGAGATTGAAAGTGCAAGGACTGCAAGGTCTTCAGCAGATTTTACTAAGGACCCCTCCCCAGAGGCCAACAAAGGTGTGTAGCATCCTAATCGCTTTTGTTAATTTCGCGATTCGTAAAAGAAATACAGTAAAGCCCCGACTTTAATGAAGTGCAAAGGAACTGGGAAATTTGTTCCTTGTATCAGGATTCTGTCCCAATACATTTTACTGTTTCCATACTGCTGATAATACGGTTAACAAAATGAACAGGACTTAACGTAGATGGTCGGGGGTGGGGTGGGGACGTCAGTGCAATGCCGGTCAAAGTCGAAATTTCAGGTTATGATCAGATAATCATGTCCTTGCATGTGATCAGCTATATAATGTTGGCTTAATCTGTTGAATGAGTTTGTTTCACGTAGTTATACTTTCTTAGTTTGAAAAAAAAAACTAATTTAAAGCACGAGTAGCTTGTCCTTGGTCGCATAACTTATTCACTTGGAAATTCATATCTAAAAGTGAAATAACTCTGAATGGTTTCATTTCGTAGGAAATTAACATGTGGGAGGTTCGAAAGTTAAAATTTGGACACTGAAATCTGTGAACATAACTTTCTCTTAAATTTCCAGCAGTCGAAAGAGTGACTCTGGTGGCCCACATTTTTTATCATTGAATTGTAATCAGCAGGATAAGATGCAACTTCTGGCAAACATTTTTTTAAAAAATATGCATCAGAGCCACCTAAATTTACAAAAAAATTAGGTGGCTCTGAACCCAATGTCCAGAATTGTTTAAACTTTGCGAAAAGTTGCATCTTGTCTTGCTTATCAATATTTAATAGTAAAAGTATGGGTCACCGAGATCGGTTTTGAGTTATTAGCAGTTACAGCTAAAATTAAGGGTGTATCTAGAAGGATATACTGTTGCTATGGTAACCTATTGTGTCATAAACCATGATTGTAGCATCAACTGATGAAGAGTGCTTATAGCGACCCATCAAGCTATAAGGTTTGGAAAGTGCTGTAAATTGTCGCCAGCCTCCTAAAGCTTAAGCTGGTTTCTTTGGCGGAAATCGAAATTAAACTCGAACAAATACTTTCTACCCAGTTTTGAAATTGTCAAGTTGAGCTAGTTTCGAAAGTCTTTTAAGTGTGAAGTATTGTTCAGCTTGTCTATCGCTATTTTTCGAAAAAAAAAAGTGGCAATGGCATTCTTAATGCAAAAAACCCTGCCTTTTGTAACAGGGCTTTTATTATCTAATTTGTGCTTTGTACAGCAAACTACATTAGTTTAAAAATCTGATACAAAAAATAACCTGGACCTTCTCTGACTATTCAAGCACAGTAGGAAGGATGTTTTAACTAGGGGTTGATTGAATGTAAGATAGTGTCAAAACCCATAGCTGAGCCCCATCTCACATATTGTCAGACAGTCTTGCATTTTTGTTGTCCTCTGACGCCAGAATACTACAACGAACTATCACGTGTAACCCTCTATAAATAAAGTTTGATAGATTGATTGATTGATTGAATTCAAGAACGTCCATTAAGTGCTGTTTATTGTGATAATAACTCGATCTATAAGAAACTCTTGCAAAGAGCAAAACTGTCAACACTTCATACGGGACGACTGCAAGCCATCGCGACAATAACGTACAAAGTTTCAAAAAGTTAAAAACGATCTGGTTCCACCCTGTATTGCGGACTCTAATATTCGTGGTTAACAATAATCAGTACAGTTGAATTCCGATACTCGAACCTTCAAGGGAAATCGAGAAAGGTTCAAATTAACGGGAGGTTCGAGTTATCCAAGGTAAAATTAGTAAGAAAATGACCTGAGGGGGAATCGAAAAAGGCCTTCGAGTTAGCGGGAGGTTCGAGTTATTGAGGGTTCGAGTTTTCGAGATAAATCTGTATTATCTTAGAAATTCAGAATTTTTTGTTTAGATTTCGAACTGTTACATACGGCAAACACAGCGTTAGCTATAAGGGTCCTGTTATTTGGTAAAAACTTAGTCATTTTATCCGATCTTCTGAATCTGTTGAATTAAATCAGTTGATTTCTCAAACTCATGAATAATACTTGCAAAGACTGTTTTAATTCTAGGGTACAACTAATTGCCAATTTTATTGTGCAATTGATTGTATTGTTTTATTTCTCTTTGCTTGAAGCATTTTAATTTAAAAATTAAAATGCTTCAAGCAAAATCGGTTTGCTATTAATAACGGAGGGAGGTTTCAGGGGTTTTATCATCACAGCGACTTACGTTTCGTATGATTTATCAGGCTACTGGTCGGAACATTAGGTCTCCAAAATATCGCAATCGATGCAGGTTTAGATTACTGTTTCATACATCAGCGAACGGAAAATGAGCCGAAGTACCCTGATAGAAGTGTTTGGTCACATTGTGTTCAGTTTTACACGAGGAGTGACAGAGCATTACAACCCAGAAGAACCTGAATACACGGCAGAGTCTTTTGGCTACGACCCTCTTCAAAGCACAGGTCGAGAATGGTATTATCTTCCTGTTGATGAGCTTATTTATCAAGAATACAGCGAGAGAGAAGTCACCAGCACAAACTATCTCGCGACTAGCAGTCTTGATGTAAGACTTATAAACGCGTGTTCACCAGAGGAGAACGAAGCAACGCAGGAACATCGGCAAGATGAAGACAGAGAAATGGCTTGGAAGAGGCTTAGACCATCCGCTCTACACACAGTTTTTAAATCAATGTACATTGGAGCTTTGATTTCGCTTCTAACCGCCTCCATTATTGGTACAATATATGTAATGCTGTCTTATCTAACCTATAAAGCCGGGATGCATGAACTGTGAATATCAAATAGACAAAATGATTTCGGTACGCGTTCAATGGGCAAGAACAATTGCCGCTATAATTGGTAGTGCTTTCTATCATATCTGGCCACCTTTTGGCTATGTTACTTCTTTTTCGCCCAAATCAGCTAAAAGGCGCGAAAAGAAAACTGATTCTGGTTTGTTTCGTAATGTACTGTTTGGATATACTTTATCGTGTAGTACCACAATCTGTGGGAAGACCTGTCTTTAAGCTTCCTGCTTCTTACAAGGGCTTGGTTTATGTTCCAATTTTTATTTTCATTTTCACAAATGTCTTTCTACAATGCTATTTTGCCACAAAACACGTGATTATACGGTCAAGAGCAAAGCGGACTCTTATGATTTGTAAAATGGCAATACCAGCTTGTTTTACTGTTGTTGCGACTTTTCTCATCAGTTATTTTATTTACCCAGCGTATAACAAACAAGACAAAGAAGGTAAACTTGAAATCGCCCTCTTCTCTCCTCTCTTGGGTGTGGCTGTCAAAACAATCTCAAGAATTTGTGTTCAGCGGTTATGGAACATTACACACCCGGGATATTCATATGTCTTAATAGCACCGTTGTATTTTTTATTAGCTGTCATGTTTCGAGTTTTGCAAGCTGATCTTGAGAGTTTGGAATCCATCACTCTTCTCGGAATAATTCACGGCTTTGCAGAAGTCATAGAACGCAGCACCGTGGTTGTTGTTGATCACATCTGTCACCGGATTTGTAGACGAGCATCAACTCCTTGGGGAAGTTTTCGCACTCCTCGCCGTGAGAGACTAATGGCTGATATCGCCATCATGGGCATGTTATTCGAATCAGTTGCTGTAGTGTCTGTTAACGGCTTCTTATACTTGTATCAATGGATTTTCTTGAAAAAAGATTCGCTTTTAAAATTGCTGCAATCTTTTGCTATTCATACTTCAGTTCCTCTGGTGATCGAGTGGTTTTTCACCAGCGTCTCTCTGGCGATCGAGACTCGTTATCAAAATATGCCTGTCATGGCTGTTTGGCGAAGAAAGTGGAAAAGACACATTTTAGTGGCAATTGTTGCTGTTTTCCCAGTAGCTATGGTAACAAGCTCAAACCTTTTATTAATTGTACACGAGCGCTTTAATGAGCCCATAAATCAGCCCTGTAAAATGCCATTCACTTGAAAGAAGAGTGTATTCAGTGAAGCAAGCAAGGATCATGGCAATTTTATTCCCAGTAGAAGAACAACACTTATTCGCTTTGACTGTAAACACTGGGGCTGCTCTCAGTCAACGGTTAACTAAAAGACGAGGGGAGCGAAAAGAGTGTATTGAAGAACCGAGTTAAGAATCAGATTAAAAGTGTCAATATTCACAGAGTGCAACAAAAAGACTTCCCTCTAATGAAACATTTTCTTCGGCATTTTTTTTGCTATATAGAAAGGTTGAACCTACCATTGCAGACGAGCTTAACATTATTTTAAAATTCCTCAATGTAAATATTTTCAGTAAGAAGTAGAAAGGTATCGTATGAAAATACCACAAAAAATCCGATAATGAGGCCAGTAGCTATATCAACTAGTGTTAGCCCTTAGTAATTGTACATATGCGTTTAAATGAACCGTTAACAGCCCTGTAGAACTGTAGGATGCCGTCACTTGAAAGGAGAATGATCTCATGACAGCCAAGCAACAAGGCAACTTTGTTCTCTTGAGAAGAGCATAACTTGTGCATGTTTACTGCCGCAAGCATTAGGGTTCAACTGTCAGCCTCGAGTCAGCCATTATCTTAAAAGGCGTACTCCGACTGCAATTGATTGATAAAGAAGTTAAGAATGTTTTAATTGTTAATCTTCACAGGGTGCAAAAACAAATAAGAAAACACAAGTAGAGTAACCTCCCATAGGGACACTCTTTGATTGATTACCAAATTGTAGAATTTTAAATTTAAATTATAATGATACATTTGAATTTATCTTTATACATTTTCAGCTTCCTTTTATTTCCCTTTTGTTTATTCCTTTCTTTTTTTATTTTTGTAGTTTTCGTTGTGAGCTTCCTGTAGAGTAGCTTTAAGATTCGCGTTAAATAAAGTATCACATTACATTATTACTTGAGATCACAATACTAGTAAAACCAAAACCAAAGTAATCACTCTAACCAATTACAAAGAACACAGCCAAAAATAATCAAAACTCAAAGCAAATACATGTAGCCGACACGAAACCCGGAAAAACGTGCGCAAGCGAGTCACGATAGGTTTTGTTTTTACTTCTGATTGGCTAAAAAAAGTGGTGCAAGAGTTTTAAGCCAGTCATTGAGCGTAGTAATGCAAAACGAATGCAAATGCGAATTACTTTCGACGCTCGAGTGAAAACCGCTCTAAAACAAATGTAAGGTAATTGAAATTAAGATTGCCATAGATAACAGTGAACGGCTGGAACAGGCTGGATAACAGGCCACAACAATGCCCCTATAGCCAAGAAAATAATAGAGGTAGTGTTTATAACGGTCAAATTAAAATAGACGTTCCAGAGAGTTGTTTTACTAAAATCATAACCGGTCATATAGAAATTCAAAACCTCTTAAAGTAAAAAAAAATAGCTTATTTCGTTCAGCTGTACAATGACATTTATTTTTTGTATTGCTTATGACGTTCTATTTTCAGCCAAAGAAACAGATCATCTAAGTGATCCGTTGGCCACTCAATACTCGAGTGATTACGACACAGCTGAAAGCCAAAATGATGGTGGTCCAAAGAGTCCATCCTCTTTAACAAGGGGCCCGAGTAGCGAACCTTTGCCAAAGGAGGGATCAGGTTTGCACGATTTTTTTTTCATTTTTTGGTATAAGCCGGTGACAATTTAGGGTTTACAGGACAGTCAGATATTCATATGTACTTCTGAACATGAGAAAAGTTTTTTTAACAGATCGTAACCAGCATAAATACATGTAAATAATAACAGTCGATCTTCCGCTGGGGAAATGACTACAAGCATATATTGCAATTTCAAAAGTAGACATCACATTTTGCACCAGAGGCACATCAACTCCCCCAAGAGCCCCCAAAATGACGGCTATTTTTTCATAACTTTGAGGCCCATTGAAATCTGAATTTTACAGCAAAAAAAAAGAATATATGCAACAGCTTACACTGAAAAAAGCGAAGATTTTTCTGATCGGGTAGGTTTAGTTTAAAAAAGCTCAAGACTTGTGTTTTTTACGCAGTGGTAGCAGAAAGGGAAAGTGATGAGAGCCGAGCCAGTCGTTATGACAGGAGTGATGAATCCGACAAACGAACAACTAAAGAAGACTACGAGTCAGTTGAGTCTCGACCAACGACTAAGGGTAAATCACTTATTGCTATTTTTTTTTCACTGATACCTTTTTGTCGTCCACTCCCATATGTACACGAATTGAAAATTGACTCAATGCAAAATACATTTAGGTAGCTTTTGATTATTATATCATAAATTGTACACACTATCTCTTTTTTTGTTAGTTAAGCGCCTAGGCAGGTTGTTCTGGATTTCACCACACTCGACAGAATGAGAGAAGGGGGAGGAGGGGAAAGGTGTCATATTTCTTTCATGACAGATCAGAGAAGCCTCACAATTGTGCTAAACCGGCCACAGTCAACAAATTGTTAAAAATGGTGTCAAGAAATTTCCTCATTGCCAAAGAAAATCTCGGAGCTGGACGTTGGAAGTTCTAGCCTTAAGGCGGGGGTTCACGTGAAAGCCGTTTTTCCACCGTTTAATGTTGGTTTAATGCAAATATCTCATTAGCGTTTCAACAACTCTCTGCTCATTTAATTTTGTCTTTTATATCAAATTGTACTCTTTTTTATGTTAGCTATAGGAATTTTTGTCTTTTGTATTAATTGTAATTTTTTAGCTATAGGAATTTTTCTTTTGTCTTCTATATCAAATTGTAATTTTTCTATATTTAGTTAGTATTAACAGGTGAAGAGCCATGTAGTATGGATATACTGTTAATAAACCATTATAATTATTATTATTATTATTATTATTATTATTACTATTATTATTATTATTATTATTCATTTCACAAATCTATGTTTTGCAGTGTTTTGAGAATTTTTTGGTGAATTTTAAGGATTTTTGGGAGGAGATAGTTTTTCTCAAAGGAGTAGTAAAATTTGAAGAAATACTAGTAAGATTTTGTGGAATTTTAACCAAGATTCGGAGCTACGCTAATATTTCATAAATATGGTGGTTCGGAACCTTGCCTACAGAAATTTTTAAAAAATTGTTAGATTTTCCGTTTTGTCCATAAGACAAAAATATATGAAAACAACTTCCACCGTCAAGTTTTTAAGTTTTTTGGCCTTAAACGGTCAAAATTAAAAATAAGGTATTTTTGACCACTTCGGTCGTTGCTATGGCAACGAATTTTGACGACACAGTGACTTCAATCTGTTTAATGGTAGAACCTTAACAAAGTTGTACTAAAATTTTAACCTTAACTTTACTGGTGTAGCTGCAATAGAATTCCAAAGCCACCTTAAGAAATTTTTACCCCAAGGAAATTGTTAAATTGAACAGAACTGAACATTTTAAGAAAGTATCAATAATAAATATATTTTCACGTGATTTCGTAGAATAATTGTTAAATGCAGTAGAATCCCAATTTCTCGGGGAACGAAAATTGCTTCGAGAAATCGGGAGTCTCGAGAAACCGAGGGTTCGAGAAATCAGAATTCTACTGCAAACGTAAATGAGAGAATTTTGAGGGCCTTCTAAAATACTGCACGGCATTCAAATAAAAGAAATTTTAGTGTAGTATCGCCCGTCATTAGCGTTTTTACTCGCCCTACAAGCACGTTAAAATACTGCAAGACTGAATACTGCAGACTGGATTTTGTAACAAAGTGTATATTTCGCCGGAATATTTTAAGATCTCAGGATTTGCCTAGCTTATGTGACGCTTACTTTTCATTGTTGACAGCAGTTGTAATTGAACTAAGCTGCTGTTTATATTATGCTCACACAACAAATTTAAATACGTGAAAAAAACTAACCAAAATGACAAATTCAATTAAACCTGAGTATAAAATAAATTTTAAATAAACTTCCCCTTTTGTGGAAATGCTTTATAAGTTGCTGTAACCAAATGTTTTTTCAGCTGTAACAAATATCTGAATTAAATTGAGAAAGAACGGAAATTCTCCGTGGTAAGTCATTGCAAATTGCGCTTCTCATTTCTATAAAGCTTTGTTTTTAATTATTTATAACAAACACACAAAGACTGTTTTTAACATTAAGAATTGTATTGTTTTACTAACTGCGCCTTTGTGATCCCTTCTTCAATATTTTATTCTTTATCAACCAACCGCAACTGAACATTAATTGCAACGCGGGTTCAATTACTTTAAGTATGTTAATTATGTTACTAATACACAGCGATGACGGCAATCTATCCTCGTGGAGTTTAAAATAATCGAAGGAATAATAATTTCTTTTCAGTAGAAAATATTAGAATCACCGGAGAAAGAAAATTCGGAGACCAGAAAACAATTCTTTCACAGGTAAGATTCAATTTCTAAGAAACAACTTGGCCCTGTTACAAACTGTTTTCTGAATTAAATGAGAAAACCGCGAAGGTTAGTTCTCAGATAGGATATGATGGGATATGATTTTTAATAACGGAGAATGAAAGTATATCTTTTTCATAGAAACCCAATTTTGTTGATACAAACGGTTTCATAACGGCAAGAAGAGAATTTTTAAGTACTATATTTTTTGCCGTGCTCCATATCACTTTTCTGAACTCCATGGTTACGTACACCTCTGCAGAATGATTACATGTCTAATATTAAGCCACAAATTTCTATTTTGTGAAAAATCATGGTGGAAATAACAGATCATAGTTTTGGCCAAAACAACTACAAAATTATAGAAATAAAAATGAGTAGAGATGATGAAATTTTTTTTGTTATTGAGTTTATAAGCTCTACTAAATAAATTGTCTTGTTGTTTTGTTTCGATTTCTCGACTCGTTAATATTTTATAACTTCGGTTCTTAGCACGTTGGCTGATATACCTGGGTTGCTAAAATATATATTTTGTAATTATACTACACATGCTTTTTGGAGAATTTGTTCAGTTTAAAACGGATGTTTGAGAAATGTTTAACACAATCACGAGCTCAGATTTTACGTGTACAGTTAATTGCAAAAACTTAAACTTTCGGGTGAAAATGTTTAAGAAACATATAATAGAGTAAATCAAATCCAATGAAATAAAAACTGTAGTTGCCGCTTCAGATTACAGTTAGTTCGCGAGAAGTGTGAGTTGCCTGTGGCAGTGGAATCATTGGTGTTCCGACGTCTAGTCTGCCGCAGATTCATAACAAAAGTAGTTTGATGCTTGTTAGCACTGCACTAGTATCACAGAGGTCACGATGTTCGATTCTCGTTCAAGCCTGACTTTTTTTTTCAAGCTTTCTTTTCGTGACAACTAAAGATGCATGCATTACTGCGATGATCCTTCACGTAAAAAAAACTTTTTTCCGCAGTTCAAATGATATGATATTTCATATATTCTCATCCAATAGTAGACAGCATTGTTTTTCTCGAAAAATGACAGCTTATCGGTTAGAAGTCAGATAAATAGTCTATTTGCGGTTTTAATTCAGACCTGGCCATGCAAATAGTCTGTTAGGCCAAAAATTTTTTAAACTTTTACATAAAAAAAGATACTAAAAGTATATCTGATATCACTCAATCACTAGCTATCTCATTGGCTTAGGTATACAAGAAATTATTTGTTCCTTTACATCAAGTTTCAGACTATTGTGATGCACAGCTTAAAACAAATATTAAACGGAATGTAAGGCAATCAATTTGGACAGTCACTATTCCGAGCTTGCAGATGAAAGATGAGAAGTTTTGAATTGTTTGTTTGCTTGATTCAAGCGAATTTTCTTTCAACTTGTAGTTGATCCTTAACTTCCATTAGGAAGTAATTACCCTTAAGTTAATTTTAAAGATTTAACCCCTAACTGCGATCGATGGCGCACACGTTTAAAGGTGGTTTTCCACTGACGTGCGTGAAAAAAATTTAGAGACAATGTATGAAGGCCTTGCGTAAACGGCCTCCTCCAGAGGCGTCTGTGTACGAGGAAGTTGCGTAAACGTGTACGCAAGTCCTCCATACATTGTGTCTAATTTTTTAACGCACGTAAAAAAAAAGTGGAAATCAACCTTAATGCAGTGCCCAGTGCACTTCTACTTTGCTACCTGCCCGAGGCACTTAGGCATCATGAAGCATAACATATATAACTTTATTTAGCTTAAGATCACGTATTAAGCTTGTGTTTCGGGTGCATTTATTGAGATGCACCAGCTTATTTGCCGGTATGCCACAATGAAATAAAAATATATGCTTTACTTTCTTTTTAAATTTATGGTTAATAGTTGTTTTTTTGTTTCTTTTCAATTATAGGTGGAAGGAAGTCCAGGCGAAAACGCCTCAACTTATTAACACGAAGGCAAACGAAACTACATCAATCGACCATGGATCGACTCATGTACGAAATAGCTGTGAGGACACAACACAAAGCAAAGACTCTCGAGTTTGAAGCTAAAAATCTGTGTGAAACTGTTGATAATTTACGAGATGAGAACAGATCACTGAAGCGACTTCAGAGATCGCAAGACAGGGAAATTCATGAAAGACATGACTTTGTGGATATGGCGAATCTGTCGCTGAAAGGTTTTCGCAGAGATGTCAGATTCAGTGAAGGGAATCGTGTTGACGCCCAGGTCAATACTAGGCGAGTAACCAGCGATTATAAAGCTATGTTTTTAGGCATTTTAGGCACAAAATCAAAATGATTTTGCCTTTTCAGGCAACGCAAACGATCGTGTTTTATCAGCAATTATTAAAAACTAGCAATGGTATGTTGCCATTTCTGAGTTTTGATTGGTTAACAGGCAATGGTATATGGGCTCATATACCATTGACCATTGAGCTGGGGAGCTCAAATATTGCAATTCTTTGGGCGTTTTTAATAAAACAATTATTCCACTCGCGCTTGTTGGATATGAAATCGTTATATCCAACGCGCGCTCGTGAAATAATTGTTAAAGAAATAGACAGCGATAAGGGAACCAATCAGATTCGCTGATTTCCAATATAACACGCTGTGTCTACTGATCAATTTTATTTACTCCCCTCCAGCCCACTCACCTTTTTACTACGGGGTATGCCAATCATTGATTGATTAACTTTGATTAATTGATTGATTGTTTGATTGAGTTATTGATTGATTGATGTTTGTTACTGTTTCATAGGAAGGCTTTATTGATGAACTTACTTGAGTTTTTTATTTCTCATCATCGTAGGAAGAAAAACAAGAAAGTTATGCGACTTGAAAAAGAAAAGAAAAGACTTGAAGAGTTAGTGAAACTTGACTCGAAACTTCCAAGCATAGAGGAACTGGAATTGAGAATAGAGAAAGCCAGCAGAGAACTTGAGAAAAAAGATGAAAAACTTGAGGTTAGTTTTAAGTTTATAAAGTTAATTTAGGGCTACCACCGAAGCCTAACAAAACAATAATGTTAAATTAGCAAAACTAAGCCTTTGGTATTTATTTGCTTGATGTCCCTTTCGGTAGACTTGATCTTCGAAAAGGGCTTATATTCGGGAGTGGGATCATAACCGAAGAAAATTTGTTAACTGGAGGGCTAATTAGTTTTGGAAGAATTTTTACGTTTTGATTTGGCAGCTCATTATCAGGGTGGGGGACTTTTTTTCAGACTTTTTTCGGTGTAGTGCCACTTAACTTTGTTGTTTTTGGAGAAAAGAAATTCTTTCAGAATGTTTTGAGGATCTTACCTTTTTGATATTCCGTTTCCAAGATTTAATTTCCGAGGATGAGTTTTTTATAATAGGTTTCTAATTAAGTCCTGCTTCAATTTCTGGAAAATCTCAAATGGAGATGCCAGACAAAAGGAACTTCTATAAATGCCTTTACTACTCTTTTTTCAGGATCTACAATCGAAGATTGAGGCTCAAGACCAAAGAGTCAGTCAAGAACAACAAAAGGAGAAGAAAAGATTTGTGAAACTACAACATGAGATAGAGGAGACAGTCAAAGAATGCCACGATCTAACAACCAGAATCAAGGTATGCTTGAATTTAGAACATTTCTCTTTGATCCAGGGAACTCCCGTAATATAGGGACGGGATTTTCGTCAGAAAATTTAATTCAAAGCCTAAAGCAGACCAATTTGAACGTGGGTAAATTTTTTTGATTCCTGAAAGATACTGTTTTTACCCTAATCGGTCTAGACCGCCAATACAGTTTGACGGCGTTTGTTATTTCGTAACATACAACCCTAAACGGTCCTAAACCAGAGCTTGACGGCTAAAAATACTGGTGTTCTTTCCTAGTAAGACCAAAATGTAATCCGTAATTTACACCCCTGAGCGAGAACACGAGCAGCTTCCCCGTCCCTTTCATATGGTAGTCCCCCCCGGAAACACGTCTCTTTGGTGGGGGCTCCTGTTGTGTGCATGAGATGTGTGCTGTGACCAGTGCTTCAAGTGGTTTAGCTTAACAGCCGCCCAGTTAGCTTAGAGCGCCGGACTGCTATGCGGGAGGTCGAGGGTTCGAATCCCAGACCGGACCAACACTTAGGGTCTTAAAATAACTGAGGAGAATGCGCTGCCTTTGTAATTGCACTACAAATGGTTAGACTTTCTAGACTTCTTGTAAAAGGACGTTAAGCTGTAGGTCTCGTCTCCTGTATCTTCAGTCCTATTGCAGGGGACGTTGAAGAACCTACACACTATTCGCAATGAGTAGGGCACGAAGCTCCGGGTGATGTGGTCTTGCCTTTGTGTGTAGTAAATTACAGTATGTGTACAGCGCATTTGAACATAAACATATGGAAAATGCGCTGTATAAAAGCGTTATTATTATCATTTCTAAAATGTATAGTTGACATTTCAGACTGAAAACATTTTTTTTTCTCAGGTGGCAGAGAGGAAAATTCACAAGACAAATATTTACAGCCGCAAGAGTGGACCAGTGACCCAGTCCTTACCGGCCATCACCTGGCATCCCCCGACGGATGAACAGTCCGCTACAAATAAAGTTGAAAAATGGCTGAACAAACATGGTGAAAATTCAACATAAAAAATAAACTAAAATTAGCCGTTCTAAATTCCTGATCATCTTTGTGAAAGTTCTAAAAAAGCTTTGGTTCAGGATACAAACAAAAACATGTTACAAAAATCACATACGCACTTGATTTAGGAGGCACAATCGAGCAGTCCGGGCTCGTCCCTTGACCATGATCACTGTGAATTTCTGCAATCGCCAACGGACAGTACATACGTACCGGATTCTGGTGGATCTAGTCAGCAAACCGAAGAGAATAAACAACTTAAAAAAGTAAGGCTGACTGTACGGTTGGGTTGATAGACTTTTATTTCTAAGTTTTCGTCAGGCATTCCCTGAAGAAGTCAGGCCGTGCCTGACGAAATATTTGAAATTAAAGTCTATTAGCCCAACTGTAGAGTCATCGATAGAGTCAGCCTTACTATTTTAGGATCACTGTACTCTGAGGCGGGCTACTTTACTCGAACAGCAGCTGAAAGTGCCTTACTCAACCTAGGTGTATACATGTGAGACGGAAAGCATATTGTCGTGGTCAAGCATCCTATTCAGGGGGAGTAGAAATACTCCAAGTCACTTCATACTATCGGAACAGGATACAAGCACGGACCATTATTAAACATAAACTCGAATGCAGATTTGACCAAATATGCAAATAGAAGAAACCTGCATTCTTTAGGCTTAGTTCCATGTAGGTTCACTGCTTGAATTAATCTCCCTCTTGAGAAAGCTAAGCCGGCACAAGCTAATGAGAATGTAAGTAAGCTTATAGAAACAACTGCTGTGACCCTAAGAGAAAAGACAGACTTCCAGTAGTCTAGGCCGCTCGTTGTCGCGGTTTTGCCCCTTGCTAGTACGAGCGTTAACCCCAACAAAACCGCCAGCTACACAGGCTACATGCACCATCCGTGATTCGGGTGCGAGGAACACACTCGCATGGGATACACGCGTGGGTTGAACACGGTGCCTTCCATTTGGTGATAAAAGTAAATCCTCCAAGCGGAATCGCGAAAGAAAAAGAGTATACCAAGATTGTCATTGTTCTCCTTCATATAATTTAGAAGAAACTGTACAGTTGCCACATACAGTTCCAAATCCTCAAATGATTAAAAGATCTTTGTCTTCAGACTAACAAATCATCGACATTTTTATCATTCTATCACTTGGATATCACAGCTAAAAGGAGATTTCCAGATGAATGTTATAGCACTGGCATTATAATCCAAGGCTGCGATGAAACGTGGCGAGATACCAGTAAACATGTTGCATGCGATCGCGGTTCATAATGTTTCAGAACTACGGGCTAATCCTTTCTCATTTCTGTGTTTTCCTGTTCATTGTCGAAAGCGATAATCACCACAGGGGAAATTCCGATCACACATCACTCATCAGTCATATAATATGTGACACCTATAGCAGAATGGGAAGGGTAGGGAGGGAGGCATAATTGCCTGATATGGCAAGTTGTGCCGTGAGTTTATTCCAGTCTAAAAACAGATTAATTCCAGTTCTTCCCAACGGTACTACAATGTGTAATAATTATATTTTTCATCGCGCCATTTTTGGATTCTATTTTCTAAAACTACCCCTCCCTTGTGAATTTCATCTTGATTGATATTTAAGAAGCTACTTGGTGTCGATAATCACACCCCATAGAGAGAAAACAGTGAAGTTATTCATTTAATGCTTTTAAAGCGATTTATCATAATACAACTAAACCCTTGTTGTTTATTTTCATACTACATACACTTCTACCGCTCTATACGGCTCATCTCATGCGAGTAGTTTTTGATCCCAACGCGGTTCGCATCAGTCCACCCGGCATAAAACAGTGAGTTTTCGACCAAGTCAAATGAAGATCATCCGGTGAGACAAAGGACACAAAGGTTATGAAATACGTATTGCGTGTGGCCTTGTGTGTTTTTGCACTCGGAATAAGTGGATTTCTTGATGTTCAAGCAGATGATGCGATAGGTAAGCTATAATGTTTCGTTTAATGGCCTCAGGTTTTTTTCCTTGTACATTGTTGTTATGATCATGTAAACAAGCATTTCGCGAGAGCAGACATCTCCCTTCGGATGCCTTTAAATACTGATTGAAACCTCGATTTAACAAAACGCCATATAACGTCTTTATAAGTCCTCCGTATAATAAACGACATTCTTCGCCTCACTATTTAACAAAAATCGCGAAATCGCGCGGAATATCGCCTGATACATAGCCAACGAGGCCGTAGGCCGAGTTGGCTAGAATCAGACGATATTCAGCAAAATTGAGAAGGATAATTGTTTTATTATTCAACAAATTGGCAACAAAATACATTTTGCAGCTAGAAAAAAACTGGGGTTGTGCAGTGTTTCCAAGATTTCGGACGAATCTTAACAACCTACGTATATTGACGTACGAGGAAACATGTCTCCAGACTCACCCGTAGCGCGTGTATGTTTCCCAGTTTTGACCAGTTTTGTCTCACAGGAAGCATTGTTTCCAGCGTCAATTTTGTTTCCAGGAAGCAAATTTTGCTTCTGCTACACGGCAGAAACATTTCGTGATTCCGAGCGGCATGGAAGCACGGCAACACGAGGAAACAATTATGGAAACATATTTCCAGCATTTGTTGAATACCGTAATAAAGTAAAATATATGGAAAAGAACCCTGATATAACAAAACCTCGTTATAGAGAACATATTCTGCCAGTTTCCTAGCCCTTAGGTTCTGGCCGTGCTTCCAGTCGTCTATCGCGTGTAAAGAAAATAGGAAACGAGTGCACACAGGCTACAACTCTGGCAAAGTTCTAAGTGTCAGTCAAGCACTTTATGAATGAGCATCAATTGCAACCTTTTGATAGAACTCATCTGCCTCCGGCCCTCGCTATTTGAAAGATCAATAGAGAACCTGCTAGGGTATGACAGGGCAGGGCTGGGTACATATACGTGCAAAAGAAAAAACTTTGTGGCCATTTTCACAAAAAAGTCCTATGAATAACAACTATCTGCTTTCCATGAACAATTTTGTTTCTGTCCTAACCACTCAGACATAACGTATTTTTTCGAAAACTGATCGTGCACAGAAAAAGACAAGTCTATTTCGTGTTTCCCTGCCAAGACAATCGAACGGAAACAAACGGAATTTTTCATCAAAATCAATCCATGAATTACGATCGATTGGTTCGGCAATCAAACTCAGTTACAGAAAGTTTATTGTCTGATTGCATTTGATTACCGAACTAAATCGAACGCAATTCATGAATCCATGGATTGAGTTATACAGTTGGGCACCGAAGGGACAGAGCAAAATGACCGCATTATAGAGAGGTGTCCGTATTATAAAGGTTACCATTATGATGTAACTTTCATACTCCACTGCAGTGTGAAGTATTAACTAAAATGAGGCCCACACTTTTTTTAGCTACATCTAAACTGATTACTGAGCAGCATTGAGACAGTGTCTATTTGTCAGTAGAGCACTATACACTGTACAACTATGTGTACTGTATATGAATCACTGTTTTCAAATGAACTGATCTATATACTAGTTACATAACGCGTTCGAGTGGCATACTTAACAATTATTCCACGAGTGCGCGTTTGATATGAGTTGCTTATAACGATCTCATATGCAACAAGCGCCCAAAGAATTGCAATATTTGAGCTTCCCAGCTGTTTTTGTTGGCGCGTATCAGCTACAATGTTTGTGTCAATGGTATACGAGCTCATATACAATTGCCTGTTAACCAATCAAAACGCAGGAATTGCAATATACCATTGCTTGTTTTTAGTGTAGTGTTTGTACACTACACTAATGCAGTTAGTTTAGTGGGGAAGCGAATTCCGCTACGCCAGACGTAAACAGTTAATTGCGCGGTCAAGTGGAACAAGCACGTAGACATACATATGCAAATTAGACTGAAACTGGCTTGTTATTGTCCACGAATGTTCTAAAGCAATGGGTTAAAAAATTCGCGACAAGGCTCGAACGCGCTCCGGGCAATTAATTAGGGAAAAAAGGTACTCGCAACATAAGATAAATGTACTTCACCAAAATAAACTGATAAAAAACTAACAGCCAGTGTACAACTCCGTGAGATGGTAACAGATTCATGCGAGTAATAACGCAAACAAAATACTTGATGTAAGACTTCTAAGTGGATTCCGGAGATACCGGCAGTAAAATGAGAGGACATGTAAAACTTATAAAGGATACACGTCACGCAAGCTAGCAGTAAGAGATTAATATTTGAGCTCTGGGCAGTTAATAGGGAAAAAGGTCATCGCAACATAAGATAAATGTACTGCACCAAAATAAACTGTTAAAAAACTTATAGTTAGTGCCCAACTCAGTGAGATGGCAACAGATTCACGTGAGTAATCGCGCAAGCAGATTGGATTCCGGAGATACCAGAAGTAAAATGAGAGGACATTTAAAACTTATAAAGGATTAACGTCACACTAGCTAGCCTCTCTCCTCCGCAGAGGCCTCTTTCGTGTTTCGTACGGGCTGGGAAATGGGGAGAGGTGAAAAGTAAGCGCGCGGAGCCTGGAGAGAAACGAAACGAAAGCGCGCGGGGGACACTGTGTTTTTCCCCTTCTTTCCCCCGTGTTTTTCGCCTTCGCTCACTAAAGAAGCCTCTGCGGAGGAGAGAGCTAGCTAGCAGTGAGTGATTAAAATTTGAGCTTGCTGAGACGTCAGCCTGGTAGCAAGTTCATACGGACATCATTATTGAAGAATGTCACGAGGCTGACTCTAATTATTTTCCGTACAAAAGCTACCTTCTTTAGTCACTGAGGTGATGTGCTTAAGTTTTTTTTAACAAAATTTATAGTTTGCTAAATGATGCCATTTAACTAGCTACCTCCCTAAGTCACTGCAAGATCTGATAAACCGTTTTCAATGTGTTGGGGGAAATTCTTCTTTAGACAGATCACGTTATTAAAGAACGTGGCAGGATGACTCGAATTATTTTCAGTAAGTAAGCTACCTTCTTTAGTCACTGAGGTGATGTGCTTAAGTTTTTTTTTTAACAAAATCAATAGTTTGATAAGTGATGCCATTAACTACCTCCCTTATTTACTGAAAGATATGAAAAACCGCTGTTAACGTGTTGGGTGAAATTCTTCTTTAGACAGATCATGTTCTCAAATAACATGACAGACGTGTCTCGTCTGACAATTGCC